>NC_138230.1:7169505-7324505 GCF_964197995.2 Scardinius erythrophthalmus | reverse complement strand
AGATTGAAACGCTTTGATTGATTTTTTTAAATGTTGTATTTTGTTGGACAAGAGGTTCATAAATGCTTCTCATGTTTGGAAAGATGTTTGGCGTGTTCAAATTCACGTTTTTCAGATGGAGCAGCGTTTACTACTGATCACAGAACTGTCTGTCACTGACAAGCTGCGCATAACAAGTAATCACAGCTTTTGCGATTTCATAACCGCAATAAACCAAATCGGATTAAGCACGATTTCATGTTAATTGTGCAGCCCTAACTGCAATGGAATACTAACACACTGCATACATACAAACAATAGAGTTGATTTGTTGTCACAGGACATCATCGAGTTGCTTTTTAATTAAATGTATTTAATTGAATTAAATAAGTGTGGTTAAGAACTTTGTGAGAATTTAATTTAGTGTAGTTGATTAATTAAGGATGACAATCAATGACCACATTTAATGCACAATGCTGAGTAAATAAACCTTGATATTTTGCTTGAAAGCATATCGTCAGCATTCAAATATTTTACATTTAATTTTATGTTAATATTAGCGCTGTCATGTCGATTAATTGCATCTAAAATAAAAGTTTGTAAATATACGTGTGTGTGAGTTTGAGAGTGAGTTTGTGTGTGTGTGTGTTAGTGAGTTTGAGTGTCTGTGTGTTTGAGTGTATGTGTGACTGTGTGTGTGCTAGAGAGTGAATGTGTGTTTTGAGGGTTTGTTTGTGTGTAATGTGTATGTGTCTATATTCTAGACAGCACTATTTAACATATATTTAATTGACAATTCAAAACAATACAGCTAATCTATACTCCATATAAACCTATTTTAAACAACATTTTCTATATATAAGCATATATTTCATATATTAATTGCTTTATTATAAAGCTTCGTCACAGCAGCAGTCGTGCACTAGTGGGACTGGGACACCCCGTTACTATAGCAACAGCCGTGTCAACATTAAAGGGTCCGACGTGACAACCAGGTCACGTCACGTCGCATAGCAACTCCCAAATAAACTCCGAAAAACCTCGTCCGTGTCGCCGCTTGAGATTAATCGGATCGGTCGCAACTATTGACGAGTTATAAAATACCTTGTTCTCATAACCGATGTATAAGTTTATTTAGTGTTTGTCAGGCGGAACCCGAGATCTCGAGCGCAGCGATCCAGCCGGACGCGTTCAAAGCAGAATAAACAGTGTATGGTGTGATTTCATTTAAATTTAAGCTGCAGGATTATGTTCAAAAACACCTTCCAGAGCGGATTCCTGTCCATCCTCTACAGTATCGGCAGCAAACCTCTGCAGATCTGGGACAAGAAGGTGAGCACGAGCCGGAAATGATGATGTTAGATGGGCTGAGCGAGCTCAGATGTTGCTAATGGACAGCTAACGTTAACTTGCATACATAACATTTAGGCTGTAATTAAAGTTATAATTTACATTTAAATCTAAAGTAGGCTAGAACATCAGGACCTGGATAACATTATACTCATTCTCGCTAAAAGTACTATGGTATTACCATGGTAACATTATGGGTTTTTAACATGACCATAATGATGCTGTAATGGCATTTTTTGAAGAACCATTGCGTAACTTATAAATAGCGTAGTAGATGAATATGATTATCACTTAATGCTCTGGAATTTTATCTGCTTTTTGTGTTTATACTACTAGTGCAAAGTGCCCATGTGTGTGTGTTTTAGTAATTGTTGGTTTGGTGTGTTTGAGTGCTCATTGTTACAATTACACAGCAAAAGGTCAGTGACATTTTTATTTGTGCATGGTAGAAAGCAAATACTGATACTGACATGATGACATACAATAAATGTAGAAAATTTAATGAAATGCTCACTCAGTGTGTGTGTGAGAGGGGGAGTGGCCTCAGTGTGTGTGTGTGAGAGGGGGAGTGGCCTCAGTGTGTGTGTGAGAGGGGGAGTGGCCAGCGGCTAGAGCGGCAAAAGCCACTGTGTGCTTCTTTTACCGATATATATTTACCGATATCTTTTGCATTTCTAATCCAAACATCGTCAAACTTGGCACTGGACTGTCAAGCAGTCAAGCACCTGTTGAACTAACGGTTCGAGAGATGTACGAATAGGCTAACAGACAGACAGACAGACGTTTCTGTAATTTATAGATAGATATATGGAGTTAATTTTCTGCCATAATTAAACAAACAGCATTTTGCAAACAAACTCGATCTGCTTTGCAAAGGAAAACTCGACTCGCAAACAAACAGAAAGCAATGTGCAAGTACAAACGTCATTTTGAGCGAAAGTGCAGTGGAGTAACAAATGTATTCTCTTTTACAATTATAAATAAATAAGCCTAGATAATATTTCACAGATAAATACAAACCATCCTACAAATTGCATGTAACCTTTGAACAAATCTAGTGCATACAAATGCATATCTGTCAGTTATGATTGTGAGACACTTGGCTTTTTATGAGATCTCTCGGCTCGATTTACTCACAAATGCAGTTGAGCAACTATATAGATTATAGATTCCCGTCCTGGAGAGAGTGAAGTGCTACTGCCAATGTGGATTTCTGTCTAGATATGTTATAAAAATTTTGCAGAAGAAAACCTCAAAAGGTTAATTATAGATAGCCTACAGTAAGACAGAAACTCGCCTGTTCACCGGTCGTTTTCCTCAGCTCTGGCAAAGGCAAGCGCGTTTCTAATCAGTGCTTCTCCCGGGAGACTAGCGCTAAAGTAATCCCCTAGTTTAGCGCCATCTACTGTTTAAGAAGAGGAAGTTGCTCAACTGCATTTGTGAGTAAATCGAGCCGAGAGATCTCATAAAAAGCCAAGTGTCTCACAACAATCAGAACAGACAGATATGCATTTGTATGCACTAGATTTGGTATTTGTTCAAAGTTTACATGCAATTTGTAGGATGGTTTGTATTTATTTGTGAAATATTATCTAGGCTTATTTATTTATAATTGTAAAACTGAATACATTTGTTACTCCACTGCACTTTCGCTCAAATTGACGTTTGTACTTGCACACTGCTTTCTGTTTGTTTGCGAGTCGAGTTTTCCTTTGCAAAGCAGATCGAGTTTGTTTGCAAAATACTGGATTTGTTTGTTTAATTATGGCACAAAATTAACTCCATATTATACACACACACACACACACACACACACACACACACACACACACACACACACACACACATGTCTGGTGCACTATCTTTGTGAGGACTCTCCATAGACGTAATGGTTTTTATACTGTACAAACTGTATATTCTATCCCCTTACACTGCCCCTATCCCTAAACCTACCCATCACAGGAGACATTCTGCATTTTAACATTTAAAAAAAAAACTAATTCTGTATGATTTATAAGCTTTTGTACCCATGGGGACCTCAAATTAGGTCCCCACGGTGACACGAGTCTCCATGAGTCTGTGTGCATTCAGGTTTAAGTCCCCACCGGTGTAGAAAAACATGTCCACACACACACACACAGAGACTCACAACACTCATATACACAGACCACACTCACAACACTTATACACACACGGGCTTACTTTCGCTCGCTCATACACATACACAGACACTCGCGCACACTCACAACATCACACACACATACACACACTTTCACTCACACACACACACACACACACACACTTTCACTCACACACACTTTCACTCACACACACTTTCACTCTCACACACACAGACTTTCACTCACACACACTTTCACTTTCTCTCACACACACACACACACACACACATACACACTTTCACTCACACTCATACTCAGTCACACATGTACACACGCACTTATACTCACATAATCACTCATACTCTCTCTCACTTACACACACACACACACACACACACACACACTCTCTCTCTCTCTCTCTCTCTCTCTCTCTCTCTCTCTCTCTCTCTCTCTCTCTCTCTCTCTCTCTCTCTCTCTCTCTCTCTCTCTCTCTCTCTCTCTCTCTCTCTCTCTCTCTCTCTCTCTCTCTCTCTCTCTCTCTCTCTCTCTCTCTCTCTCATAGGATAGAGAGTTTAATGTAGATGTGAATAATGCATTAACTCAAACACACATGTCCCTGCAGGTCAGAAACGGACACATCAAACGCATCACAGACAATGACATCCAGTCTCTGGTGCTGGAGGTGGAGGGAACGAACGTCAGGTGAGTGTGTGTGTGTGTGTGTGTGTGTGTGTCCGTCTGATCCTGATCACATGATCCTCCTGATCCAGCCTGACCCGTGTGTGTCTCTCCACAGCACCACCTACATCACGTGTCCCGCAGACCCCAAGAAAACCCTCGGCATCAAACTGCCCTTCCTCGTCATGATCATCAAGAACCTCAAGAAGTATTTCACATTTGAAGTTCAGGTAAGATCCTGATAATATTTCGATTCATGCCATAAAAAAATTAGCCAGCACATGATCTAAATGACATGCGTGTCATTCCAGGTGCTGGACGATAAGAACGTGCGGCGGAGGTTCAGGGCGAGTAACTATCAGAGCACGACCCGCGTGAAGCCCTTCATCTGTACGATGCCCATGAGGCTCGACGACGGCTGGAACCAGATCCAGTTCAACCTGTCAGACTTCACACGCCGAGCGTACGGCACCAACTACATCGAGACTCTGAGAGTGCAGGTGAGCTCCTCAAAACACACGCGGCTCACATTCACATAACAAAAGAACAAATTGGATCTGTTTTAGGAATAATACAGTGCAGATGAGCTCATGAAAACACACACATTTCACCTCTAATTCAAGAGGAACAAAATAAGAAATTTTCTTTTTTAGAACTGGTATGTTTCTTTTAACTGTGACATTTTCATGACTATTAAGACTAGATGTGCTCAACTGACAATTGATTGTTCGTTTATGACACTGACAGTAAAAAATATTGTAATACCATATTATATAATACAACAGTTGGCATACATTTAGCAATTTAACATATCACCATGATATTTAAATTCTTTACAATTTCAATAATACATAATTTCTTATGCATTTACTTATCTTTTGTATAATGCAAAATTCTTTACAATTTCAGTAATACACACTATATGTACATTTTTATTTTGACAAAATAAACATTTATAAATGTATCTAAATTAAATATATATATATATATATATATATATATATATATATATATATATATATATATATATATATATATATATATATATATATATATATATATATAAAATTATATTTAATTTATATACATTTATAAATGTTTATTTTGTCAAATCAAAATGTATCAAATAAAGAGCAATAAGGAAAAAAAACATTGTATTTTCACATCAACACACTCACACGTATATATGCTTTTGTGAAAGAAGATAATGTAAAATTTTTATTTTGGGGTGAAATATGACTTGGGAATGTTCTTGTTTCTGAGATTCAGCCATTAATATTGAAAGAATGATTAACTGTTCAGTGCCTTTAAAATCTGCCAATACAAAGAGTTTTTATTTTCAGCAAACCTTGATTAGATCTGCTTCTAATTTCAGTCTCAAGCCAATATCAATATCAATATCAATATATATTATATATGTAGGATGACACTGATAAAAGGTTATTACCAAAGAAGAGACATCAGGGAGTTAGCAATAAAAGTTTTTCAGTATTAAGTATGATATTTAAGCAGATATTGCATATGACATTGTGTGTCCTGTGGTAATTATATTGTAAATGCTGGTATGAGAAAAGCTGTCTGACTGTGATTTAGATGATTGACGGGTTCCTCGTGTCTTTCAGATCCACGCTAACTGTCGCATCAGGAGGGTTTACTTCTCTGACCGGCTGTACTCCGAGGACGAGCTCCCCGCTGAATTTAAACTCTATTTGCCAGTACAAAACAAAGCAAAGGTGAGCTGCTCAAGCGTAAACTCAACGTTTCTATATAGATGTGTGTTAATCTTGTGCATCTTCTCCACAGCAGTGAAGGAGCAGACTGGATTCCTTCGTTTTATCTGCACACGTTCATACTGGACGGATTTCTAGTGGCCCAATCTTTTTGTTGTTCTTCAAGTGTTGTTTTGGATCTGTGTGATTGGTTTCCATCTGCTAAATAAATATTTTATATGCACAAAGTGAGGTCTGTTTGATTATTCTCTCCATATTTCATACACAATGCTAGTGTTTTAAAAGATTTATTCAACTGGAACATGAGCTGCCACAAGCGCACGAGGAAAAACATTACGTGTCTTAGTTACAAACTTTGGCTTTCACAGGAAAAATCTCTCAAATGTTTCGTAAAAAGGTACTTTAAACTTAATCCAAAAACTGCTCTTCAAACAAATCTGTTCTCACACCTTATTGCAGCAGTTTCAATGGAATAAAGTGAATTCACATCTCAAGTGTTATAACCATGATCAATTATGAATCTAAAAGTGTTATCTAGATCAATAAATTCTTGTCTATGACATAAAAAGATGATGTTGTTAGAAAGTATCTATCAAAACAGATTTTACACCAGAAAAAAACACCTGCAATCATTAATAATGGGGCCAAGCACCGCAGCAGTGGACAAAAGATATAACGAGTATATAAATCATTTACAATAATTGACCAGCAGGGCACAGCCTAAGGTCTGGAACTCAGTTTGAAGAAAATAATTGGCAAAAAACATTCTCACTTCTTACTTGGTGTTCTTTGACACGTTACTTACAATTGGTTTGGTATTAACAAAATCCAAGACTATTTGATGCAAATTTGTTTGAAAAAGTGATCAAACTTAGAATAGCAGACATGCAACGTGCTGTACATGACCTTAGAAAGATGGGTATTGTTTTAAGGAATCTAAAGACAGCAGAGTAATGACTTAAGGCCATTGATTTCCAAAGTTACTATGAAAATCAGGCCGGACGGAAAATTAAATTTCGATGTCTCACCCCATTGGTGCTTGGCCCCTAATGAACAGAGCAGATAAACCTTAAATCCCATTGAAGTCATATTCCAGGCAATTAAAATGGCACAATTTCTTTTGGCTTTTTACACATTCATGTACAAGACTGATGTATAATGTATTAAAATTGACAGCAAGTATTGAAATCAACATTAAAGCAGTTACAATCTTTACCTTTAAAAAGGTTCACAAATGTCATGCATTTTTGAATAAAGTGCATAGGCTCACAGATTCAATCGATCACACACTAAAGCAACAGCACAAATAGTAAAAAACACTACTTGAATCGCAGACACAAATGAGTGTCCATCTGAAATGCACTGGGAAAAATAAAATCACCATATTTTTGGCACTTTTGATTTTGTGTCTCTGAATTTATCAGTAGGAAAATGTCAAGTACGAAACATTAGTGAGAAGGCATTGCGATGACGTGCTGCTTTGGCTCGGCAGTGTTTGATTTGATTGCATTGCACGTGATAAAACATGTCTGCTAACCTTCCACGTGCCTTCTGACTAATAATCACATTTAATTTGGGCTGAAGTCTGTTCAAAATTTCCCTTCGAAAAATATATGCATTGTTTTTTACATTCAACATCTCGGTTATTGCAGAAATGGCTGCGTCATACCGCGACGCCCTCCGACACGCTCTCATAATGCAGCACGTAATAGTCGTGGACGTACATCAGAACGGCGGTCGGCTGGCCGATGATCAGCGACATCCACACGGCTGCGTTCCCATAGTTTCCTCTCAAGAATCGGCCAACGAAATAGGCGAGTGGGATCTGAAACAGGAAGTAGAATGTGAAATGAGAAACGGCTCCATTTTATTTGATGTTTAAATAAAACTTTATTTTCTTTAGTGCCTTGAAAGGAGCACCGGGATATATATATATATATATATATATATACGGTATGGTGTTAAAACCTAAGATAAACAGTCTGGAGCCAGTTTGTGAAGTGCTTTGTATGCGAGCACAAGAACTTTAATATCAACTCTAAATTTAACCGGAAGAAAAAACAAATAAATTTTAATATAAAAAGCCATCCACGATTTTATCTCAGAAATACAGTAGTCAACATTTGAAGTGGACCAAAAAAGTTAATCAAAGTTGTCCTAAGATAAGAACGGGTATTGTTCAAAATTCATGTATAACTTTGATGAAAGGTTTTGATTCACTTCAAATGTTGACTACTGTACATTTAGTGAGCAATGAGACAGCCTCACTTTGACTGTGTTTACAATGAATGTATATCTGTGTGTCAAATGCATAAAAATGATACTTAATAACTAGAGTTGGCCAAGTGGGAATAAGTATAAAGTAAAAGGGTCCTAAGACTGAGCCTTGAGGGATGCCAGTAGTTACTGGTCCAATATCAGACCTGTATTCCCCTAAAGCAACAAACTGTCTGCGTCTGGTCAAATAAGACCTAAATAGATCTAAAACAGCGCCAAAAATACCAAAAACAGTTTCAAGGTGATTAAGTAAAAGGTGAGTTTAACAAGTATAATGTGGTATTTAAGACTGACCTGTAACATCATCCCCAGGAACGCCCAGAGCCGAAACATCTTTAGAGGAACGCTCACTAAATACTAGCAAAATTAAACAAAACATTGTCAGGACTATTAATACACAGGAAAAAACATGACTGTAAACTGTAATGAAGCAATACAAGCGTGCAGTGAAACCTCATGGAAAAATGCAGACAGGAAGAACACGGCGACCTGAGCCGGTAGCTTATTTATGCCTCTCACCAACATGGGCTTATAAAAGTGTCTGAAGGGAAACAGAGAATGAGAAACCAATGAACAGATACACAAACTTTCCTCAGAACTGATTTTTGTCATGATAGAAATGCAAAGGGGCAGTAAGAAAACCGCCTCTGGTGCACAAATAACAGACAGATCCAATCATATTAACTGATAATCCCGTCTCACCGTAGGCACCACTTGTGAACAGGAATGTTCCAATTCGACCAAAAGTAGGTAATCGTTTCAGAGTTCCTGCGAATATAAAGCTCAGTATTCACAAAATGTGAAAACTTTCTGTGAAATGGCATCCGCAAGCTACTTTACTTCTGTAATGTGATGCATCCAAGCATTCAATGATAATACCAGTAACACCAAAAGTAATGCAAGCCCATTCATAATAAAGATAACTATTACGATAACTACATTAGCATCTACACAAGCGGACGATGTTGTTCTGTTTATTCTAATCACATTATTTAACACTATAGGTGTTGTTATCAACTTTGGTGTGAACAGGCATGTGTTTTTGATGTAAATTTGACGTAAACATACTTAAGTATGATAAGAGTAAACCAGCTCTGGATGGAGGAAGCCACTCACCACCAGTCTCGGTAAAACTCGCGGTCTCCGAACTGCATGAGCTCAGCTATGAAGTTCATAGAGGAGTGGAAATACCAATAGAAAAAGATGAGCCAGATAAAATGATTGGGCACCTGTAGGGGGACAGGGAGAAGGGGCGGGGCTTGTGCCATTAGACACTCTGAGGAGGAGGGGCCACAAACATGACATCAACAATAGCAACAGCAGCCGTTGTCGTGCAAAATTCAAGCCGCTTGGAATTCTTGATTCCGATTGGTCAACTGTGGTCAAATATTTTTGCCAAACTGTATATATATAGCACCTGCAAAAGAACTAGCAACAGGAGTCATAGCAACAGCATCATCCATGACATCATCAGCATCTGTCTGTGTTTGCGTCTGTTTCTCGCCACACTTACAGCAAGTTTCAGCAGACGTTCAACTATTCTAGTGAAATCCATGTCCTGTTAAAAGAGAAAGATACTCATATGATTAATAAGTAGATAAAATGATAAATAGGTAAAGATTACTTGCTAAAGAGTGATAACTGATATTAATATGCATTTTATGTGTCTGCCACAGTATACTGTTATAAATATCTCATTGATTTACATTACAAGCTACTGTATCATAATTTCATCTTACTTTTTGGCCATATAAATATCACCATCTGCTCCAAATTGCAAATTTCTGCTCAGTTTGGGCCTCTGAATAAAGTGTTCTCGCTATATGCAAGTATTTCTGATTTTTTCTTTTACATTTTGTCTAAAGGTTACATTTCAAAAAATGACATGTTTCTGACAATTATTTCATATGTCAGGCTTTACAGGGTTAAAACATTAAATTCAGATTCTACCTGAAAGGGTTTCATTGAGTTCTGAATCGTCGGAACCATCCACTATCAGAAGACAAAACAGAGTCATTAAAAACATCACGTCATTTATATAATTCACCCTGATTTACTGAGGAATTCTTTGCATACCTGCTGTATTAATCCAACCATTAGCTGCATTAAAAACAGCTGCAAGAAAGAAAGAAACATGCATGAAGTTCAAGAGGTTCTCCGGTTTGCCTCTGCTCTCATAAGCTTGATCTCACCATCTCAAGAAGACGGCGCAGTAAGAAACGTTTCCGTATCCGTGGAGACCGCGGGAAATTCAGCTCGTAACACAGAGTTGGGACGAAAATGAAATAATAAATGTCTGTAAATAAATAAATAATGTCCATTTTCATTACAAATGAACTGAAATTTATGGAAGTTTGTTTCTGCCATGAAATAAAGAAAAAAAAGCGAACTGTGATCTCGCAATTTCAAGTTAATGTGGAGCCCGGCACATGACATGCCAACTAATATCTATATCTATCATGGCAACAAATTAGTTCTCTTGTTTTAGTAAATCGTGAGTGACCATGTTTTACTAATTCCTTCCCTTGTTTTAAGTAAATTGTGTGTATGATAGCCTATAATAATTTGTCTCATTTTAATAAATCATGGCCACGTTGTACAGTACTTTTGATTAAAACTAAAACAAGGGAATTCATTTTGCCATATATTGACATATTAGTAAGTCGCGGGAACGAATTGTTAATTCATGGTCACGATACATATTTTTTCCTGCATGCCATGTGTGGGGCTCCGTAATACTTTTTTCTCTGAATTGTGAGATAAGTATAAACTTTCAATTGCCTTTTTTATTTTGTTATTCTGCAGCGGAAAACAAGCTTCAATAGCAATTCCTCCATAACTGAGAGTTATTAAAGTGTAACTCTCGCCAAAATGCAACCTAGGGTCTTTTTGTGAATCTACCTGAGGCAAACTTTCGTTTAAAAGCATAATTAGGATGGAGACGCCACTTTTAAGATTGGCCGTATTTTCGTTTTCGGTCAAATTGCCTTGTGAATGGGAGTGCTTGAGGCACGACTATGACAGCATCAAAATCGCTATTTTTAAAACACTAATGCGGCTCGACACAACATGAAACTGTGCTCTCAGTGTCACCAGGGGCTCTACACATGAACTCCAGCATTGAGAACATTGTGTGTGTACACAGAGTTTACTAAAAAGAAAGGTTTTTAACAACTCACTGTTGCTGTTGTTGCTTCCGGCCGCCGACAATTTGTCAGTCAAAAATAGTCGATCTCCGAATGCGAATGAACTGACTCTGAATTTTAGTATTGCTTCTCATATGAGGATCCTTTTTCAAATACAAGGTCAATATTGATTTTCACTAACGACAAAACAACAAATTATCCATGAATTTATACGGAACTGAGCATTAGGAGCTTTCCATCTTTACTCTCCTCCCGGTTACGTTGCATTCAGAGATCGACTATTTTTAACAGTCAAAATGCCGGTGGACATTTCCCAGGTTGCATTTTGGCGAGAGTTACGCTTTAAACTCTCAATCAGGTTCAGTTTATGTAACGACTGAAGAGACTGACCTCTGTGCGTGAGGTTGCCCGGATAGGTCACGTGTGTGTATCCGGTTGTGCCGTTGGCTCTGTGCACAGACGGGCCTACAGGAGAAAGTTGAACATTAACACACACACACACACACACAATACGTTCAGATAGTCTCTGCCAAGAGACCAAAAACAACACAAACCCAATGACAGGACTCACTCATGCTGACACTGAAAGACTTTTTTGAATGTTGGCTTGACAGCATTTGAAGGTTAGTTTGAAGTTTTGCTGAAACTTCAATGCAAACCCAAACAATGCATTCATATGAATAATGATAAATTCATTGCTAAGTTAACTCCAACGCATTCTATACTTGCATTGCATTAGGATTCGTGCATTGAGACATTTCTATTGCGTATCTAGAAGCGTTTGCATTTATGCATAGTGTGTTTCAGTAAAACCTGCCACTGATTTTTTTAATTTTGCAAACTATAATGCAAATCAAAACAATGCATTCATAAAGATAGTGATAAATTCCCTTAACTCTAATGCTATACTTGCATTGCATTAGGATTCATTCAGTGACACACTTCCGAACACAGCAGTGGCACATCTAGAGGCGTTTGCACTCATGCATGGAGTGTGTTTCAGAAAGCAGGAGCTGATGGGGATGTGCTTGCTGTCAGGTGTGTGTTCTGATGAAGACGTCGTTTGTGTGTGATCTGATGAAGATGTGTGTGTTCTGATGAAGACGTCGTTTGTGTGTGATCTGATGAAGATGTCGTTTGTGTGTGTTCTGATGAAGATGTCGTTTGTGTATGTTCTGATGAAGATGTCGTTTGTGTGTGTTCTGATGAAGATGTAGTTTGTGTGTGTTCTGATGAAGATGTCGTTTGTGTGTGTTCTGATGAAGATGTCGTTTGTGTGTGTTCTGATGAAGATGTCGTTTGTGTGTGTTCTGATGAAGATGTCGTTTGTGTGTGTTCTGATGAAGATGTAGTTTGTGTGTGTTCTGATGAAGATGTCGTTTGTGTGTGTTCTGATGAAGATGTCGTTTGTGTGTGTTCTGATGAAGATGTCGTTTGTGTGTGTTCTGATGAAGATGTCGTTTGTGTGTGTTCTGATGAAGATGTCGTTTGTGTGTGTTCTGATGAAGATGTCGTTTGTGTGGGTTCTGATGAAGATGTCGTTTGTGTGTGTTCTGATGAAGATGTGTGTGTTCTGATGAAGATGTGTGTGTTCTGATGAAGATGTCGTTTGTGTGTGTTCTGATGAAGATGTGTGTGTTCTGATGAAGATGTGTGTGTTCTGATGAAGATGTCGTTTGTGTGTGTTCTGATGAAGATGTCGTTTGTGTGTGTTCTGATGAAGATGTTGTTTGTGTGTGTTCTGATGAAGATGTCGTTTGTGTGTGTTCTGATGAAGATGTCGTTTGTGTGTGTTCTGATGAAGATGTCGTTTGTGTGTGTTCTGATGAAGATGTGTGTGTTCTGAGGAAGATGTGTGTGTTCTGATGAAGATGTGTGTGTTCTGATGAAGACGTCGTTTGTGTGTGATCTGATGAAGATGTCGTTTGTGTGTGTTCTGATGAAGATGTCGTTTGTGTGTGTTCTGATGAAGATGTGTGTGTTCTGATGAAGATGTCGTTTGTGTGTGATCTGATGAAGATGTTGTTTGTGTGTGTTCTGATGAAGATGTCGTTTGTGTGTGTTCTGATGAAGATGTCGTTTGTGTGTGTTCTGATGAAGATGTCGTTTGTGTGTGTTCTGATGAAGATGTCGTTTGTGTGTGTTCTGATGAAGATGTCGTTTGTGTGTGATCTGATGAAGATGTCGTTTGTGTGTGTTCTGATGAAGATGTCGTTTGTGTGTGTTCTGATGAAGATGTGTGTGTTCTGATGAAGATGTCGTTTGTGTGTGTTCTGATGAAGATGTGTGTGTTCTGATGAAGATGTGTGTGATCTGATGAAGATGTTGTTTGTGTGTGTTCTGATGAAGATGTCGTTTGTGTGTGTTCTGATGAAGATGTCGTTTGTGTGTGTTCTGATGAAGATGTCGTTTGTGTGTGTTCTGATGAAGATGTCGTTTGTGTGTGTTCTGATGAAGATGTCGTTTGTGTGTGTTCTGATGAAGATGTCGTTTGTGTGTGTTCTGATGAAGATGTCGTTTGTGTGTGTTCTGATGAAGATGTCGTTTGTGTGTGTTCTGATGAAGATGTCGTTTGTGTGTGTTCTGATGAAGATGTCGTTTGTGTGTGATCTGATGAAGATGTCGTTTGTGTGTGTTCTGATGAAGATGTCGTTTGTGTGTGTTCTGATGAAGATGTCGTTTGTGTGTGTTCTGATGAAGATGTCGTTTGTGTGTGTTCTGATGAAGATGTCGTTTGTGTGTGTTCTGATGAAGATGTGTGTGTTCTGATGAAGATGTCGTTTGTGTGTGTTCTGATGAAGATGTGTGTGTTCTGATGAAGATGTCGTTTGTGTGTGTTCTGATGAAGATGTGTGTGTTCTGATGAAGATGTGTGTGTTCTGATGAAGATGTCGTTTGTGTGTGTTCTGATGAAGATGTCGTTTGTGTGTGTTCTGATGAAGATGTCGTTTGTGTGTGTTCTGATGAAGATGTCGTTTGTGTGTGTTCTGATGAAGATGTCGTTTGTGTGTGTTCTGATGAAGATGTCGTTTGTGTGTGTTCTGATGAAGATGTCGTTTGTGTGTGTTCTGATGAAGATGTGTGTTCTGATGAAGATGTCGTTTGTGTTTGTTCTGATGAAGATGTCGTTTGTGTGTGTTCTGATGAAGATGTCGTTTGTGTGTGTTCTGATGAAGATGTCGTTTGTGTGTGTTCTGATGAAGATGTCGTTTGTGTGTGTTCTGATGAAGATGTGTGTGTTCTGATGAAGATGTCGTTTGTGTGTGTTCTGATGAAGACGTTGTTTGTGTGTGTTCTGATGAAGATGTCGTTTGTGTGTGTTCTGATGAAGATGTCGTTTGTGTGTGTTCTGATGAAGATGTCGTTTGTGTGTGTTCTGATGAAGATGTGTGTGTTCTGATGAAGACGTCGTTTGTGTGTGATCTGATGAAGATGTCGTTTGTGTGTGTTCTGATGAAGATGTCGTTTGTGTGTGTTCTGATGAAGATGTCGTTTGTGTATGTTCTGATGAAGATGTCGTTTGTGTGTGTTCTGATGAAGATGTCGTTTGTGTGTGTTCTGATGAAGATGTCGTTTGTGTGTGTTCTGATGAAGATGTCGTTTGTGTGTGTTCTGATGAAGATGTCGTTTGTGTGTGTTCTGATGAAGATGTCGTTTGTGTGTGTTCTGATGAAGATGTCGTTTGTGTGTGTTCTGATGAAGATGTCGTTTGTGTGTGTTCTGATGAAGATGTCGTTTGTGTGTGTTCTGATGAAGATGTGTGTGTTCTGATGAAGATGTGTGTGTTCTGATGAAGATGTCGTTTGTGTGTGTTCTGATGAAGATGTCGTTTGTGTGTGATCTGATGAAGATGTCGTTTGTGTGTGTTCTGATGAAGATGTCGTTTGTGTGTGTTCTGATGAAGATGTGTGTGTTCTGATGAAGATGTGTGTGTTCTGATGAAGATGTGTGTGTTCTGATGAAGATGTGTGTGTTCTGATGAAGATGTGTGTGTTCTGATGAAGATGTCGTTTGTGTGTGTTCTGATGAAGATGTCGTTTGTGTGTGTTCTGATGAAGATGTCGTTTGTGTGTGTTCTGATGAAGATGTCGTTTGTGTGTGTTCTGATGAAGATGTCGTTTGTGTGTGTTCTGATGAAGATGTCGTTTGTGTGTGATCTGATGAAGATGTCGTTTGTGTGTGATCTGATGAAGATGTCGTTTGTGTGTGTTCTGATGAAGATGTCGTTTGTGTGTGTTCTGATGAAGATGTCGTTTGTGTGTGTTCTGATGAAGATGTCGTTTGTGTGTGATCTGATGAAGATGTCGTTTGTGTGTGTTCTGATGAAGATGTCGTTTGTGTGTGTTCTGATGAAGATGTGTGTGTTCTGATGAAGATGTCGTTTGTGTGTGTTCTGATGAAGATGTCGTTTGTGTGTGTTCTGATGAAGATGTCGTTTGTGTGTGTTCTGATGAAGATGTCGTTTGTGTGTGTTCTGATGAAGATGTCGTTTGTGTGTGTTCTGATGAAGATGTGTGTGTTCTGATGAAGATGTGTGTGTTCTGATGAAGATGTCGTTTGTGTGTGTTCTGATGAAGATGTCGTTTGTGTGTGTTCTGATGAAGATGTCGTTTGTGTGTGTTCTGATGAAGATGTCGTTTGTGTGTGATCTGATGAAGATGTCGTTTGTGTGTGTTCTGATGAAGATGTCGTTTGTGTGTGTTCTGATGAAGATGTCGTTTGTGTGTGTTCTGATGAAGATGTGTGTGTTCTGATGAAGATGTGTGTGTTCTGATGAAGATGTGTGTGTTCTGATGAAGATGTCGTTTGTGTGTGTTCTGATGAAGATGTCGTTTGTGTGTGTTCTGATGAAGATGTGTGTGTTCTGATGAAGATGTGTGTGTTCTGATGAAGATGTGTGTGTTCTGATGAAGATGTCGTTTGTGTGTGTTCTGATGAAGATGTCGTTTGTGTGTGTTCTGATGAAGATGTCGTTTGTGTGTGTTCTGATGAAGATGTGTGTGTTCTGATGAAGATGTCGTTTGTGTGTGTTCTGATGAAGATGTCGTTTGTATGTGTTCTGATGAAGATGTCGTTTGTGTGTGTTCTGATGAAGATGTCGTTTGTGTGTGTTCTGATGAAGATGTCGTTTGTGTGTGTTCTGATGAAGATGTCGTTTGTATGTGTTCTGATGAAGATGTGTGTGTTCTGATG
Organism: Scardinius erythrophthalmus; assembly: GCF_964197995.2. Classification (NCBI taxonomy): domain Eukaryota; kingdom Metazoa; phylum Chordata; class Actinopteri; order Cypriniformes; family Leuciscidae; genus Scardinius; species Scardinius erythrophthalmus. Next base: position 7,308,032 of record NC_138230.1, on the reverse strand, counting down.
AAGATGTGTGTGTTCTGATGAAGATGTCGTTTGTGTGTGTTCTGATGAAGATGTGTGTTCTGATGAAGATGTCGTTTGTGTTTGTTCTGATGAAGATGTCGTTTGTGTGTGTTCTGATGAAGATGTCGTTTGTGTGTGATCTGATGAAGATGTCGTTTGTGTGTGTTCTGATGAAGACGTTGTTTGTGTGTGTTCTGATGAAGATGTCGTTTGTGTGTGTTCTGATGAAGATGTTGTTTGTGTGTGTTCTGATGAAGATGTCGTTTGTATGTGTTCTGATGAAGATGTGTGTGTTCTGATGAAGATGTGTGTGTTCTGATGAAGATGTCGTTTGTGTGTGTTCTGATGAAGATGTGTGTTCTGATGAAGATGTCGTTTGTGTTTGTTCTGATGAAGATGTCGTTTGTGTGTGTTCTGATGAAGATGTCGTTTGTGTGTGTTCTGATGAAGATGTTGTTTGTGTGTGTTCTGATGAAGATGTCGTTTGTGTATGTTCTGATTAAGATGTCGTTTGTGTGTGTTCTGATGAAGATGTGTGTGTTCTGATGAAGATGTGTATGTTCTGATGAAGATGTCGTTTGTGTGTGTTCTGATGAAGATGTGTGTGTTCTGCTGAGGATGTCATTGTCTGACTCACAGGAGTGAGAGCGAGACAGGGTTCTGGCTTTGGCGTGTCTGATTTCTCGGCACCATTTGTTGACGTCTCTGTAGGAGTAAAGCTTCAGGAAGAGAACGGTGAAGACGCCCAACGCCACAACACCACCCACTGCAAAACACACACACAACACCACACACATGCAAGAGTGGAGAATTTACACGCAAGAAGACATAATACAGAGCATAGTAAATAGTTGCTAAATGTAGTGATAGATTGTGGTTAGTAATGATCAGACTGTCAGACCGATATATTTCAACCATGCCGATTAATCAGTCAATTGTTAAGAACAATATCCATGACTCATTTTCTGTCATTAAATTGAAAAATATACATCTTGATATGGCATCGATAATGAAAATCAGATTAAAGACAAAGGAAACAAATGACTTAAATCAAAAAGCATAGTTTTCTAGTTAAAAACAACCGTGTCCTTATCCGACTGCAGGTTAAAGGATTAGTTCACCTCAAAATGAAAATGTCCTGATAATTTACTCACCCCAGTGCCATCCAAGATGTTCATGTCTTTCTTTCTTCAGTGGAAAATAAATTAAGTATTTTGAGGAAAACATTTCAGGATTTTTCTCTACACAATGGACTTCAATGGCAACCAGAATGTTGAAGTTCAAATCAGTGCCGTTTCAAAGGACTCTGCACGATCCCAGCTGAGGAATATGGTCTTATCTAGCGAAACGATCGGTCATTTTCTAAAATAAAATAAAATTTAAACTGCATTGATTTGAACTTCAACATTCTGGTTGCCATTGAAGTCCATTGTGTGTAGAAAAATGTTTTCCTCAAAAAACTTAATTTCTTTTCCACTGAAGAAAGAAAGACATGGACATCTTGGATGAGATCGGAATGAGTAAATTATCAGGAATATTTCATTTTGAGGTGAACTAATCCTTTAAAGGTGTTATGAACATATGCACATAGATGGAGCGTGGACGGCGTTTGTGATACCTGGGGTCATAGAGGTCACGCGGAGAACGGTGACGGCTGGGAAAAATAAAAGTGCTGCAAGATTGATGGAATGAAGGAATGTTCCGGTTCCCTCAGAGATGGTGCCCTAAAAGTTCAATTAGATGACTTTATTAAAATGAACTTTGACTTTCAATAAACAATTCTTTTTTTTTTAGGTGAATCTCATGAAGAAATTTCCAGGTCATGTATATATATATATATATATATATATATATATATATATATATAAATCACACATATATATTATATTATAATTACTGTAAATTTATAAATAAATGAATAAATAAATGTGTTAAATGATATGTGAATGTTGTGAAAAAAAAAACATACTCATTACTGTAATGCAAAAAATATTAAAAAAAAAGATTACAAAAAATGTAATATTTGTTATTTGATGTGCACACAGTAAACATGAAGATGTAAATAAAACAAAGATTAGTGGAGTACATTTCACAAGAAAATAATATTTTAGTCGTGTGTGTGTGTGTGTGTGTGTGTGTTACAACATGTGACCTAGACATGTTGTCAGGTTTGTGAGACTCGGTTCAGGTTTGTGTAATTGGTTATAATTGTAAGCCTCTCAGTAATCACACAGTTCATTCCCAGCATGCAACTCACCACGGATAGCTTTCTCTCCGTGTACAAAGCTGCCATTATAAACACGTTGGAAACTGAAAAAGAAAACAGATTAGACACGGCATATTGAACTGAGCATGCATGAAGAATTGATGTGAATTTTTAATGATACAACATTATGCATGACAGAAAGCATAAATGTGGTGTGAAATGATGTCTTCAGCATGAGCTCTGCACGTCTCTGCTGATGGTCCCTAAGCAACACAACACAAACCACACACACACACACACTCATCATACCGATGATCAGGCACAGAGCCGGCCAGCTGTAGGGGTCCTTCAGGAAGAGAGAGACAAACTGGATGGGATCCACCAGAATGCCATATCTGAAGACAGGAGGGGAAATGGAGCCTCATGTGTTAGATAACATCATATCGTATCACATATGCTGCATTATGTATATGTCAAATTAATGTAAGCATTAATCAGCTAAATCAACTAAAGTAATTCATACAGTGCTGTCATAAAAAAAAAAAACGTAGGAAAAGCATTACTTTTGCTGTTGCTAAAGCTGGTGTTTTGAATAAATGTTTCATATAATTATTGTATTAATAATTGTGTGTGTGTATATATATATATATATATAGTGGTCGACTGATACATCACCAAGGCCGATATCTCGCATTCAGAATTTTTTTATTCAGCATATTTTTAACAATTTCTTTATTTCTGAAAAATACTATAATAGGTTACATAGTTACAAAAGTTGCAAACTGTTTATTTTACAGATTTATTTTTTTATCAAGTTCAGTAAAAAGAAAATTAATATTCATTTTCTAATTATTTATTTTTAATTCAGTAAATATTATGTAAAATAAATATAAACTTAATTTCAGCAATTGTTATGAATGTGATTTTACTATCGTTAAATTAAATAGTGTGATATAATATATATATCGTATTTATATCAGCCATAGGTCAAATATAATATTGTAATGTTTAAAGCATAATAAATTATAATTAGCTTTAATTTATTGAAAACCTGTTTTTTTTTTAATGTACTGTAATTTGCTGCTGATGTTTGTTAGGGAAAGTGTCAAAATGACTTTAGCTGGTTAGTGATTTGAACAAATCTTCCTATAGTGAGACTGGCCTGAAAATCCCAGAAGCCAAAGCTCATGTTTTTAACACCTGGTGGAAGCGACCAATAAACTGGAGAGTTTCCATTTCTCCAGGGGACGGCCCTGCGATTACGCTACTGTATTCTGCTTTGGATGAAAGTGTTTGCTTAATGACGAGAAACAAAAGACATGCATTTAGTTCCCGCCGGGCATAGTCATTATCTGTCTTATTCAGATGTTTCAGCTGGATCATTAGCCAGAAATTAGAGAGTCACTGAGCATGAGAAATCAAATTACCATAGCCGACTTATTATGAATTAGACAACAAATGATGTTAATGATATACTTACTTTATAAGGTTCTCCAGGACCAGCCGTGCATTGGACAAAACCTGGAAACAGAAACAAATAAAGCAATTTAATGCATTTAAACACGGTTCATTTGTATCAAACCCCTGCAGGCAAAACAAGAGTTACACTTCTTTCAAAAGAACTGGATGGGATCTGAGGTTTAACACTGAAAATAAGATGATTCAGATGCTTTTCGCCACATCCCTGTCTATTTTATGTTTTCGTTTTTATATAGAAAATGTAATTTGTTTGCAATGAAACCTTGTTTCTTATCTCACAATTCAAACTTTATAACTCACAATTGCAAGTTTATTTCTCACAATTCTGTGAAAAAAAAGGTAATAATTGCGAGTTCTAAACTCAGAAAAAAGTCATAATTCCGAGTTATAAACTCGGAATTGAGAGAAAAAGTCATAATTGTGAGTTATAAACTCGGAATTGCGAGAAAAAAGTCACAATTGTGAGTTATAAACTCAGAATTGTGAGAATTGCAAGAAAAAAGTCATAATTGCGAGTTATAAACTCAGAATTGCGAGAAAAAGGTCATAATTGCGAGTTCTAAACTCAGAAAAAAGTCATAATTGCGAGTTATAAACTCGGAATTGCAAGAAAAAAGTCACAATTGCGAGTTATAAACTCAGAATTGAGAGAAAAAGTCATAATTGCGAGTTCTAAACTCAGAATTGAGAGAAAAAGTCATAATTGCGAGTTATAAACTCGGAATTGCGAGAAAAATTTCATATTTGCGAGTTATAAACTCACAATTGCGAGAAAAAAGTCATAATTGCGAGTTATAAACTCGGAATTGCAAGAAAAAAGTCATAATTGCAAGGAAAAAGTCATAATTGCGAGTTCTAAACTCAGAATTGAGAGAAAAAGTCATAATTGCGAGTTATAAACTCGGAATTGCGAGAAAAATTTCATAATTGCGAGTTATAAACTCACAATTGCGAGAAAAATGTCATAATTGCGAGTTATTAACTCACAATTGCGAGAAAAAAGTCATAATTGCGAGTTATAAACTCAGAATTGCGAGAAAAAGGTCATAATTGCGAGTTCTAAACTCAGAAAAAAGTCATAATTGCGAGTTATAAACTCAGAATTGCGAGAAAAAGGTCATAATTGCGAGTTCTAAACTCAGAAAAAAGTCATAATTGCGAGTTATAAACTCAGAATTGCGAGAAAAAGGTCATAATTGCGAGTTCTAAACTCAGAAAAAAGTCATAATTGCGAGTTATAAACTCGGAATTGCAAGAAAAAAGTCACAATTGCGAGTTATAAACTCAGAATTGTGAGAATTGCAAGAAAAAAGTCATAATTGCGAGTTATAAACTCAGAATTGAGAGAAAAAGTCATAATTGCGAGTTATAAACTCAGAATTGAGAGAAAAAGTCATAATTGCGAGTTCTAAACTCAGAATTGAGAGAAAAAGTCATAATTGCGAGTTATAAACTCGGAATTGCGAGAAAAATTTCATAATTGCGAGTTATAAACTCACAATTGCGAGAAAAAAGTCATAATTGCGAGTTATAAACTCGGAATTGCAAGAAAAAAGTCATAATTGCAAGGAAAAAGTCATAATTGCGAGTTCTAAACTCAGAATTGAGAGAAAAAGTCATAATTGCGAGTTATAAACTCGGAATTGCGAGAAAAATTTCATAATTGCGAGTTATAAACTCACAATTGCGAGAAAAATGTCATAATTGCGAGTTATTAACTCACAATTGCGAGAAAAAAGTCATAATTGCGAGTTATAAACTCGGAATTGCAAAAAAAAATCATAATTGTGACAAAAATTTCATAATTGCGAGAAAAAAGTCATAATTGCTAGTTATAAACTCAGAATTGCGAGAAAAAAAGTAATAATTGAGAGTAATAAACTCGGAATTGCGAGAAAAGTGTCATGATTGCTAGTTATAAACTAAGAATTGTGAGAAAAAAGTCATAATTGTGAGAAAAAAGTCATAATTCTGAGTTATAAACTCGGAATTGCGAGAAAAAGTCATAATTGCTAGTTATAAACTAAGAATTGTGAGAAAAAAGTCATAATTGCGAGTTATAAACTCAGAATTGTGAGAAAAAAGTCATAATTGCGAGTTATAAACTCAGAATTGCGAGAAAAATGTCATAATTGCAAGGAAAAAGTCATAATTGTGAGTTATAAACTTGGAATTGCGAGAAAAATGTCATAATTGCAAGGAAAAAGTCATAATTGTGAGTTATAAACTAGGAATTGGGAGAAAAATGTCATAATTGCAAGGAAAAAGTCATAATTGCTAGTTACTGTATAAACTAAGAATTGTGAGAAAAAAGTCATAATTGTGAGTTATAAACTCAGAATTGCGAGAAAAATGTCATAATTGCAAGGAAAAAGTCATAATTGTGAGTTACAAACTAAGAATTGTGAGAAAAAAGTCATAATTGCAAGGAAAAAGTCATAATTGCGAGTTATAAATTCAGAATTGCGAGAAAAAAGTCATAATTGCAAGGAAAAAGTCAAAATTGCGAGTTATAAATTCAGAATTGCGAGAAAAAAGTCATAATTGCGAGTTATAAACTCAGAATTGCGAGAAAAATGTCAGAATTGCGAGAAAAAAGTAATAATTGCGAGTTATAAACTCAGAATTGCGAGAAAAATGTCAGAATTGTGAGTTATAAACTAAGAATTGTGAGAAAAAAGTCATAATTGCAAGGAAAAAGTCATAATTGCGAGTTATAAATTCAGAATTGCGAGAAAAAAAGTCATAATTGCGAGTTATAAACTCAGTTGCGAGAAAAATGTCAGAATTGTGAGAAAAAAGTCATAATTGCGAGTTATAAACTCAGAATTGCGAGAAAAATGTCATAATTACGAAAAAAAAGTCATAATTGCGAGTTATAAACTCAGAATTGCGAGAAAAATGTCATAATTGCGAGAAAAAAGTCATAATTGCGAGTTATAAACTCGGAATTGCGAGAAAAATGTCATAATTGCAAGGAAAAAGTCATAATTGTGAGTTATAAACTCGGAATTGCAAGAAAAAAGTCATAATTGCAAGGAAAAAGTCATAATTGCAAGGAAAAAGTCATAATTGCTAGTTATAAACTAAGAATTGTGAGAAAAAAGTCATAATTGCGAGTTATAAACTCAGAATTGCGAGAAAAATGTCATAATTGCAAGGAAAAAGTCATAATTGTGAGTTATAAACTAAGAATTGTGAGAAAAAAGTCATAATTGCGAGTTATAAACTCTGGAATAGCGAGAAAACAATTAGAATTGTGATTTACAAACTCGGAATCGAGAAAAATGTCAGAATTGTTTATACCTCACAAACATCTCTTTTTTTCTTCTTTTTTTTTTCTGTGGCAGAAACAAGCTTCTAATTTTCTAATCTGAAATACATCGCTAAAATGTCTCTGGTTGGATATTACAACAAAAAATTATTTTGTATGTGAATCTACTCTGATGTTTATCATGTGTTTGTACTCTAAAATAGAAAGATCACATGATTCTCTCCAATGATTATATTGTATCTACCATACTACTGTTTATGAAAACTGTCACTAGCATAGCAAAGTCTGCAGCACAACAACATAAACAACCTCAGATTAACACATCTGACCTCTGACCTTTGACCACAGTCTCCATGCTGTCGTTTCTGCACTGTTAGCTGGACCCACTGCAGACTACTGAAAATAAACTTGTTTTGAATGTTAAACCAGCTTTTTTTTAAACTAAATTCATTGTTTGGTCATTGCATTTATCAAAAGCAAATTTTTAATCAAGACTAAAGGCCTGAAGACTTTGAACCACTTGTAAGCGATGATTTACGACAGTTTGCTGGAAGACTTTCTCGTTCCAAAGGCCATTTGATTAGATTTGCGTTGGGAAATCTGCCAGACTCAACCCTGACCTCGTTCAAAGAGGATTGCTAATTGATTTGCACATAGATCCATGCTAAATGCTTAAAGGCTGTGGGACGTCGGTTTAATGACACACACACACACACACACACACACCTAATATACAACGCTGCTGTATGAGAACTAAACTGAGCTGGACGGTGACATAATTTCTGGCTTTAGATGAAATGAACTAATTTAATAATTGATGTAACTAAATTAATAACTGAAATAAAAACGATTTCTCTCTGGAGAAACTCAATGAGAGTTTGACACTGTTGAGCTCCATCAATTTTCTCCAGCAGAAATCTCTCAAAAGCAGGCCGCCTTTATCCTTGACTTTCATAATTATCCATTCGTGGAGTCAAAGCATTTTAGGATACTGCATGGGAATATGGTAAAAAAAAGACGAGGTGAAATCTCAATCCCACAGAGAACGTCAATGCAATCGCGTTTCAAAGCGAGGATTAATACTGCTTTCAGAACTGTGATTTGCTTTCCGTGGCTTTGAAGATGCTGCTCCATTTCCTCGCGGTTCAGGGTGAAATAGATGTTTATTTTTAGAGGACGCGTGACATTTCTGAGCGTTCATTAAAGTAATCCCCGGATGTGTTGGACTTTTCATTACTGCAGAGAAGAGAAACTTTAAGACTTCGACAGACTGGATTTGACTTGAAGGACAGCTTGTCTTTTGATTGACAGATCATCATAAGTCTGACTGATACATCCTCAGCATATTAAATGTCACAGTCATTGACACTGTATTTATAGGCTGGCAGGCTCTGTTAGTGGGTCAAAGGTCACTCGAGGACACACAAAGGTCTGAGCAATACAGTTTTCAAACTCCAATGAGATTTACTGTATGCAGCTGCTATTATGGTATGTTATGATATTGCCAAGGTTCATGTTCAATGAACAGTGTTGTTATTGTTAATTAAAACTAAAACTATTAACATTTGCTAATTAAGATAAAGCTGAAATTAAAATATAATATTTTATGAAAAACCTTTTTTAAGTCTAAGTTTTTAATATAACATTATATTTTATTGCAGCTTTGTTTTAATGTTTAAAAACGTTTTTAATATTTTTGGTAATTTTAGTTGTTCAAGTTAAATGTAAAAAAAAACAACCTAAAATTAACTATTAAAAACATTTTTGATCATTAAAACAAAGCTGTCATAAAATAAAATGTTATATTAAAAACTTAAGCTTAAGAAACATTACAAACATAAGCTTAAACTTTTGAAAAATTGTTGTTTTTAATATAATATAATATATAATGATAATACAGCTTAGTTAGTTAGGGTTAGTTTTAGTAATTTTAGTAAATTTAACTAAAACTAAAACTAAAGCAATTAAAAATCATTTTTTGTAATTAAAATAAAATATTAATATTAAATATTTAAAAACTTAAACCTAAAAAAAAAACTTAAAATAAATTTTAAAAAGTGTCCCTGGCAAACAAGTTTAAGATGAAGTACTAAAATTACTAAAACTAAAATAAAAATAAATTAATATTATAATAATATATACAAATATTATACAATATACTGAAATAAAACATAATTAGTAGATGAAAAAAAAATTACATTTAAATGATGCATGGGCAACTAATTGAAATAAGTTAATTAAATAAGTTAAAGTACTGAAATGACTAAAACTGAAATAAAAATAAACTAAAGCTAAATAGAATTTTTTTGAATTTACAACAAAAGCACACAACAAAACCAACTAAAGGTACAATTAAAATGAAAATACTCAAATAAAAGCTCATTCAAAATATAAAAAACTATAATATTTTATAATAAATAATAGTGAATAAATAAATAATACTAAAATAACACTGCCAATAAAACAAGCATGGATATTTTTGTCAGTGTTGCTCAGCAAACGAGTCTGAAGTCTCTTTGTCGACATGAGATGAATGCATTAAATCTCAAACAGCGACTGGATAATGATGCCATGCTGCTTCTCTGGAGAGAGAGAGAGAGAGAGAGAGAGAGAGAGAGAGAGAGAGAGAGCGCGGAGGAATAAACTCCCTCTGGGTTTGATGTGGTAATGCAAGGGAATCGAGCCTGTCACAACATCTCCAGCTAAACTCCAGTCACTGAAGAAATCAGATTCTGGAATAAGTAATACGCCTGGCATTGTGTTGCATGTCATATGATTATCTGAGACCGGAGTCGAGGATAAAGGTCAAATTCTTACTCAATTCAATCCCACTGAGTTCACAATAGACCGGAATGAACTTGACGTGTGTGACCGCGATGAAGGGCGAACAGTCTTCACCATTCTGACAAGCGCATGGTGATTTACTAGATGTTTCCTTCTCGATTATCTAGATCATCTGAGGGCGAACAGGTGGAAAGACTCCGGCAGAAGAGCGGACGGAAATAACCGATGTGATCAGACCAAAGACATCACCGGCCAGCAGTGTGTCATTATTTATGTTCAGGTAACAGCGAGGGCCTAAACACACTGATCTTACACAGTCGTATGCCTGGTTCAGATTACACGATTTTAGCCAGATTTTGGCACGATCCATTTGACGTGGGGTGTCATGGGGATTCGTATACGATGCTGGGTTGTTTTTACCCAATTTTGGGTCAAATATGGACTAACCCAAACGTTGGGTTAAAAATGCAATTTAAAAATGTAACCCAATGGCTGGGTTTGTCCATTTTTAACCCAACGTTGGGTTAGTCCATATTTGACCCAAAATTGGGTTAAAACAACACAGCATTTTTAGAGTGATATGCGACAACAGGCGTCGGGACGCAAGATTCGATCGTTTCATCTCGTGTAGTGTGTCATAGTGGGCGACAACCGACGGTCTGCGATGCTTCACGATAAAAAGACTAGCATGTTTTTTTTTTTTTTTTTGGTCCTCCACGACGGGTTCTGTCAAGAGTGAGAGAGTGTGTGAATGTGTGTGTGTGTGTGTGTGCGCGAGTGAGTGAGTGAGCGAGTCAGCAAGAGTGTGTGTGGGTGTGTGTGTGCGTGCGAGAGTGTGTGTGTGTAGGTAGCCTATCGATGTGAGTGAGTGCGCGTATGTGTGCGAGTGAGCGAGTGTGTGTGTGTGTGTGTGACAGTGCGTGTGTATGTGTGCCAGTAAATATGTGTGTGTGCAAGAGGGCACGCCATGACTGGTCGGAAAGCAACGTGTAGTCTGACATGTTTCTTGTCCACAAGAAAATGGAGATCCTTTCCTTCACAGCAGTGCGGCCACACTGGACGTGTATTCACATAAACTGTAAGTTATGTCTAAAGTGATGAAAAGCAGCTGGGAGAGAATAGCATGTGTGTCAGTATATTCGGTCAGTGCATTAGCTCTTAAAGCGACAGTAAGCAGATAATCATGTTAAAGGATTAGTTCACTTCAGAATTAAAATGTCCTGATAATTTACTCTCCCCCACGTCATCCAAGATGTTTGTGTCTTTCTTTCTTCAGTCAAAAAGAAATTAAGGTTTTTGAGGAAAACATTCCAGGATTTTTCTCCATATAGTGGACTTCAATGGGGTCCAACAGTTTGAAGCTCCAAATCGCAGTTTCAGTGCAGCTTCAAAGTCTCGACGCGATCCCAGTCGAGGAATAAGAGTCTTCTCAAGACAAACCATCGGTCATTTTATATATAAAAAAACAAAAACATTCATATACTTTTTAACTACAAATGCTCGTCTTGCACGTCCATGACTTCAAACATTACGCAATCATGTTGGAAAGGTCAGGCGATAACCTGATGATGGGCGAAAAACTCCATCTCATCTCATCCTTTTATTTCATTTATTTTTTTGTAAAGGGCGTTTGACTCAGTCTTTGCACATTAAATTACTTTTTTTTTTTGCACTTAGTCAAAATCACTCAATGCTCATAACTGAATAACTTTCGTAGCTTTAATGAGAATCACTATATTTAATGTGATCATGATTTGTGTCATTATGAGTTGACGTGTGAGAGCCAGTGTGTGTGTAAACTCACCAGCATGACCACACACCAGTTGAGGATCCCTCTGTAGTTGCTGTATCCGCTATCGGAGCTGAGCAGCGACTCCTGCAGCTTGTGGCAGCTGAAGACACAGGTCATATTATTTTAAACACGTCATATTATGCCCTTTTACAAAGTCCTGATTTTGTCTTTGGGCTCTACGAGAACAGGTTCTCAAGCTTGAATCTGATTGGTTGACGAACGTTAAGGTGTTCAGTTATTTTTAAGTTGATCCAGACTGGTCTTGATCGCATTACATGTCAGTATCACTTCACCACATGATTTCAGTTATTTCAATGGTCCTGCAGCAGCAAAAGAACCAAAACCCAAGAAGACACCGACCAAGCAAATAAATATAGTGAACACTAGGATAAAAATAAAAAATTATTTCCATGTTTTTTTTTGCCACAAAATTACATTTTATTATTTTAAAAACTATTATTTTTTATTACTCTCTTTCTGCTACTCAAACGCATGCACACACACACGCAAAGAAAGGTGTTGTCAGCGCTGCTCTGGCCATTTTATCAGTAAAACTAAACTAAAAGGTACATGACATTTCTCACTAGCGAGGAAATAACGGCGCTGTTCTTGAAGCAGATAAACTTGCAGTTTTGCTATTAGTAGAGACGCTGCTACCGAACAATGTCTTTCTCTCTCTCTCTCTCTCTCTCTCTCTCTCTCTCTCTCTCTCTCTCTCTCATAACTGCATTAATCTGCTATCAATGTCTCAAGGGGGATGGGATTTTGTCCACATGTTTTAAGGACAATAACCTGAAAAATGTTGAAATACATCTTCTGTGCGATGTTGAGGCGTGGTAACCAGTATAAGCAGAATAATTGACTCCGGTCTGTTGAATTCTTAGTGCTTCGCGTCGTGGCCGCATTACCACCTCAAATATGCATTATTTTCTAATAATTCAACAGCCCGTTCCTGTCTCTATGAAGCCCCTCCTTCTGAAAAGCACACTGTGCTCTGATTGGTCGGCTGGAGCAGTGTGTTGTGATTGGTCAAGAGCTTCAAGCGTGTTTGGGAAATGTCCCGCCCCTTACCATAACCGCCAGTTTCAACACACTACTAGCTAACTCAACCCCCGCCCCTTTAACCTGCATGTTAATAATTTAAAATGAGGAATATTGTGACGTGTTCGTTCCCGGAAGAAACTCAAGACTACAATGGAAGCGTTTCAGGGAGTTCAGAAACACTCACTCTGATATAGAGAAGAACTCCCGCTGGAGGGACTTTCAGAGCTTTTTCATGCTCGAACAGAAACATTACACACTAAAGAAAGGAGAAAAGCATAATAGGAGCCCTTTAAAGAAAAGCAGTTCTGAGAAAAGATCCAGCAGCATTTGGAAATGCAATGACATCCAGAAATTGTTCTGTTGTAACTGAAGTGTCCATTGACTGAGTTTTTACGACAGATCGAGGCGATGTAGAAATCAGTGATGAAACGCCCTCGAGTTTGAGCAATCTCACTCCTACAGGAAGAGAGCTCTTAATGTGTGCGAGTTAGAAAGGGTTGGTTACTAAAGTTATTAAGGTCATGTTGATCTTATCAGTGACAGTTTTATCAATAATTGTGACAACAGCTTAATGAATGGCTCGACCTTCACACCTTTACCTGAAGAGCTCTGTATCTTGTATCCTCTTGTATCTGGGCTGGTTAGGGTTAAACTACTACAGTGAATTACATATTTAATTACATAGCTGAGTATAGCCTACTATGATTTAAAGATTCATTGAAACACCAGGACGACCGACTACATTTGGCCAAATGAGATCACTATAGAACCAGAAAACAATATATTGTCACATCACTATATTAAAAAGCAGTATGTTAGCATTATGTTCCATGGAAAGAATAACCAGCGCTGCATGCGATATGTCACCCCCATTCTCTGTTTAGGAGATATGAACAGAGAATGACAGTCTACTGTGTAAATATAAATGTTATAAAATATAAAACATGTTATATATATACTGTAAATGAAAAATGATTGGATCAATAAATTACGACAACATATGTTTTTACATTGCTTTAACTCTTTAATAAGTTATACAAGTTGCAAGTTGATTGTGCATGCTTAAAAATGTAAGGCAGCAACTTTAATACAGTTTAATACAGTAATACATTTAATCATTTGAAAATGACATCCAGAAATGTTTGTAGCTGGAGTGTCCAAATACTTTTTGGGTCCCTGTAGACCTTTATATCAAACCAAGAAGGAAATTTAGTATGCTATATGTAGGCTACATACTGTATGAATAGGCCTATAAATGTCTGTTTATGTGTGTTATCGACCCGTGTACAAGCATATCTCTCTCGCTATCCAGATAGACAGACGCTGCACATATCAAGTCAAAGCATTATACTTCAATAGCATGTTTTACCTGAACGTGTCATCTCCAGCGTCGCTGTGATTCTTCTGTTTACTCGCGGATGTTTCATGTCTCGGCTCTTTCTCCTTCACCTGCCCGCTGAGAGTCTCTGTTGCGCCGCTGCGCTTCGCGTGAGCCGCCGCGTCTCCGGAGATCGTGGTTCTCCGTCTGTGCTTTGCCGAACCCCTCTCGCTTCTGTCGCCCATGTTCGCGATTATAGTGGAACAAACAGACACATTGTTCCTCTCATGTTCTTCACGTTTGTTATCACGCTGAATCGAAAAGGACGCGGCGCGTCAAGCCATCCGCGCTGCGCAAACGTTGCGCAATGAGCGCGGTGACACCCTGATGCACCATGGCATACTCCACTCAGTCATAAAGCCACTGATTACACTGTTTTACAGCCATCTACAGGATTTGACAAATATCATAAACCACATTTTGCTCTCAAGCGGTGAGAGACTTTGTATTGATCCATTGGTGACATATGAATATCATGATAATAAAACAAGATTGAGATTATAATTATTCAAAGAACCCACAAATATAGTACATTCTTTGCATTTATTGTTTGTTTACCTATATCCAGAGCATGCACATATTTGGACGGATCTGGAGTTTCTATACATCTGTTCTTTTCTTGGCCTTATTTAATGTCAAAGCAGGTTTAGGGACTGCAGTGGAAACACAAGCTGAGCATAAAGGGAAAGTTCACCCAAAAATACTAATTTTGTCATAATTTACTCACCCTCAATCTGTGTTCCAGACCTGTATTCATTTGTTTCTTCAGCTGAACACAAAAGAAGATATTTAGAAGAATGTCGGTAACCAAAGAGTTGATGGGCCCCATTGACTTCCATAGTATTTTTTTCGGAAGCCAATGGGGTCCATCAACTGTTTTTATACATAATAATATATGAACATACTATACAATTATAGTATATAATTTGCATTAATTTTTATTTTATTAATTTTTTTCTGTGTACTGGAAGCTTCACAAGACGAATTCCTTGTTTATGGCAGTAAATCTCATTCAGATTCTGATTATTATTATGATAATAATAATGATTTATATAAAATTACCAAATAAAATAACTTTAAATTATATTACACACACACACACACGCACGCACGCACGCACGCACACACACACACACACACACACACACACACACACACACACACACACACACACACACACACACACACATATATATTAACTGAAACTTGAAATTGTGGTTCAGCAGTTGCTTCAGTCAGTTTGATATATTACATAACTCATATGTTTGTAAATACAAACACGCCGCATGCCTGTCATTATGAGCAGGTGCAGAATCTCGTTTGAAATGAGCCAATGGCGTTGAGCCTCTTGACGTCTTTAAAATGCTTTAAACCAATCAGGTGAGACGTCGACAGCAGTCAAGGTTGAGTGACTCACCGGCACTTTCAGCCAGTGAGAGACGACTAGTCAAGCTTGGGTGACGAGCACTCCTCTCCACGTAATGACACGGATCTGAGGGGAATCACAAATGCCACTTTCCTTTCGTTTTTACGGCCAGTTTTGAATTAAAATGACATGATCGTCAACACAACAGCACGTATTTGATATCCTCATGACTGTGAGTCGCTATAAGAGATGAGAAAAGCGAGGAAGCGACTGCCGGCGAGCGGATCGCAAGCGTCTGTCAGGAGACACGAAGGTAACTTAACGTTAAGTTACCGGTGTCGGTCCATTATAAACTTACTGAATGTATGAGGGAGATCAATTATAATGTCACTGACTGTGTTAGAGGTCCGTTATGATTTCACTGAGTGTGCGTGCGATCCATTAGAAAATCATTAAATGTGTGCTAGACATTTATGTCACTGAACGTGTAACGTAAGAAGATCCATTATGTTGACACTAAATGATTGATTGACAGGTCCAGTTTGATGACAGCTGTTACTGTTATGGTGTCAATGAATTATGATCCTTAATGTCACTTCAATGAATACGAGATTCATTATGATGGCATTGTAATTATAGGCCTATATGTGGTCTAATTGGTATAAATGATCTCTATATATATTTTAAATATTAATTTTAATGAACGTTTTGCATTAATTCATGTTTTTTTCACACTCTAAATCAAATAAGTTATTTATGGAGGTCATTGTCACTCTCTCTGTGAAAGCCATCAAGACTTCAATCATGGTTTAGTTCCTTTTTTATCTGTATAGTCTAATTGAAGTTTTGGCAACGATTAATGAAGTTTACTTTCCACTGAGGTAAAAGTTATTTGAGGATGTTTGAAGATTTTTCTGATTTGATTTGCCTATAAAGACTGCGTCAGACGTCGTCAGACACGATAAAATGTTCATTCTTACACTGATTTAAGCCACGCACATTAACTATTTACTCTCAGTGTTAATTTTGCATCCCGCCTCAGATGTTTTGTGCTCTATCTTCAGAACAATTGCCCTGGAAGAAACAGAAGCTGCTTGATATCCATCAGGCCCTGAACTGTGACCCCGTGGACATCGAGACCCTGCGGCGGGCGGCTGCGAGCGAAGGCGGTTTGCTGACGGATGACATTAGGAGGAAAGTTTGGCCCAAACTCCTCAGCGTCAATGTGTACAGTCTGCCTGCCAAACCCTGTAAGTGCGTGAGTTTGTGTGTCTGGAACGTGCCACAGAAACTTCAGTGATGTTTATTTTTTCTTATTTTCCTCTTTTAAAGCCAAAGATGTCCGAGAAGACCACAAAGACTACAGACAAGTGGTGCTCGATGTCAGGAGGTCAATGCGGCGCTTCCCGAAAGGTCAGAATCTGATATATCAGTCAAAAAACACCCAAACCATCACATGATCACATGACAGACTCAGTCTGGAGAGTCTTGAGACATATATCCAATCAGTGATAAACCAGTTGAGAGGATAGAAGTTTCTCTGCTTGTATAAATTTGGGTGTCTTGTATGCCATGGAAGTTTACAGTTAAAGCATGAAAAAATTGATTTGACAACTATATTTTTCATTGCAAAATTGCATGATTTTTTAAATAAAACATAAGATAAACTGTTAATTCAGTGTGTGTGTGTGTGTGTGTGTATGCGTTTTTAATATATGTGACCGTGGACCATAAAACCAGTCACATGGGTCAATTTTTTGAAATTGAGATGTATACATCACCTGAAAGCTGAATAAATAGGATATTTGGTCGAGAAACAACTATAGAAAATCTGAAATCTGAGAGTGCAAAACAATGGAAACATTGAGAAAATCACCTTTAAAGTTCTCCATTTATGTTCACGATTGTGCTGCATTCACTCACAAAAATAAATGTTTTATACATTTACAGTAGGATATTTACAAAATATCTTCATGGAACATGATCTTTACTTAATATCCGAATGATTTTTGGCATAAACGAAAAATTGATCATTTTGACCCATACTATGTATTGTTGGCTATTGCCACAAATACACCCGTGCGACTCCTGACTGGTTTTGTGGTCCAGGTTCACATATTTTATAATGTAACAATTGCTTTAACTGCTTTACTCCTGAGTGTCACGTGACCAGAGTGTGTAAAAAAAAAAAATCATGTTTCATCATATAAGTTTTTTTTTTTTTAAGAAGAATAAAGGAGACTTTTTCCACATCATCATGTTTTTATCACCCTGTGATAATGGAAAAATTAATTTTCTGCCCTGCTTTTCTAAAATGCCCCGTTTTGCTGTTGATGTAACGGTTCTCAGGCATGCGTGTGGACGAGCGAGAGGTTCTCCAGGAGCAGCTGATAGACATCATCCTGGATGTTCTGAGGAGAAATCCCCAATTGCACTATTACCAGGGTTATCATGACCTCGTGGTGACCTTCCTGCTGGTGGTGGGAGAGAGGATGACCATCGCGATAATGGAGAAACTGTCCAATCATCATCTCAGGTGAGTTACCCGGACCTACAGCTGCACCATTAACCGTTACAAGATCGAATCAAACACCCACGGGATCGAAGTGATTCGGCTCCATGTCTATTAAACCTTTGACAAGTGCGATCACAGTGAACATTTAAATCTGCGTTCTGAGGGAGAGAGAGCAGTTATACCGTATATAGGTATGAAACAGTCTTTTCAACCACATTTCTGTCCTACAATAATTCAGATGATCACAGAAGTACTGGGATAAAAGTTTATAGTTCAGATATAATCACTTATTTCTATGGGAGTGATCAACATAGAGTAAATCAGCTTTTGAAAGTAACATGACACGTCAAATAAAGATTGTATCAATTACATTGTTACACCAGTAGGTGTTTTTCTCAGTTTATCCCATAGACTGTAAAAAAAGATGGACGACGCCCCTTCGCTCTCTTCCATTGGCGAGAACTGAAGCCGCCAGTGTCCCGATATGGCGCTGACATCTTGGAACTTGAGTCTGCGCAGTAGCGATCTCAGGACCAGACCTGCGCAGTCATGAGCAGGAAGTAAAGCCGCGAAATCAACGCTCCGCCCTCACTCTCGCAGAATGCACTCAGGGAGAGTGGATTCTGCACACTTTTAAAAAAATTGATTGCAGTTCGACAAGAGGCTTGTTAAAATAAAGTAAATACAATCTCCTCAGTCCTCCGAAGATCCCGAAAAAAATGTCCGTTGGTGCTTCAGTGACTACTTCGCTCAGAGAACCTGTCAATCACAGCTGTCAATCATGACGTTACACCACCGCATCACGTAACTAACTAAAAACCAACTTATTTTTGAAACAGACACTTGAACTTACATCAGCGTGATAAAAACGACAGCAAATGAAAGAACCCACTTTTAGAAAAAAGATATTTGAAGTGTATTAAATTGTTAAGTTGGTCTTACGTCCTGTTGAATAACACGGGGAGGCGGGGCTTATGACCTATACTAGGAACAGCCACCGGGGGGCGATCGAGACGTTTTGGCTTCACTTTTCAGGGCTTGTGCGGCACGCTTGGTTTATCCAGAATCATAGAGCCCAAACCTGACCTTATGTTCTTCCCTACCTAATTCTGTTTATAATGTTTTGCATTGTTCCTTGCGGCATAAAATAAATAATTTTTGTATTACCATTTTCCACAAATGGATATTTTTGGACTGTAAATCAAGAACTTGACTGATAGTGTGATCGTTTCTGCAACATCTACTTTTATGCATTTGGCAGGAGCTTTTATCCAAAGTGACTCCCGTTTCGGATGACTCTTCTGTAGAGCTGCTTTACAGCTGGAACTATTTCTGCTTCAACTGATGGGTTTTGCAGCATCGACACTGTTATTGAACTGAACTGAATCAAAGTTATCTTTTTTTTTTCTTTTCGTTTTACTCTGATAGTGATAAATATATCCTCAGACATTTTTGTTTGTTTTCTTCTGTTGGGAACTGCAGGGATTTCATGGACCCCACCATGGACAACACAAAACACATCCTGAACTACCTGATGCCCATTCTGGAGCGAGTGGACCGAGAGTTACACGACTTCATGATAAGGTAGACTCGACTGTGTAATGCTGACTAGTGATTATCTGTGATTGATCATCTAGAAGTGGATCAATCACAGAGATTACATTAGATAAACTTCAGAGATTAAGCACTAAGATAGCTCTAAATTCAGATTAGTTGAGGCATAGTATTACTTAGTATTAATAAGTTATTTAATGAACATTGCCACCACTTTATAAAACCACTCAAGGCCGTCATTTAGTAGATTAACTGATCTGTAGGTTTGATTAAAAAATGTCTCAACTTGTCGTTACTTTCATAACCAGAAGTTTACCCTCCAATCAAAAAAAGTCTCGCCTCTAAATAGGGCAATTTATGCATCTTTACAGTTCAAATAACACACATTTTTGTATGGAAACATTTTTAAGCAAGCAGGAGCTTCACATTTGTTGCTTATCTTCTGGAATGATTGTGAATGATTGAATGAAAGTGTGTATACCCTGAGGGACAAGTCAAAATAATTGTGTGTGGTAATCAGCACCACAACAGATCCATGTCAAAGGGAATCCTGAGCGTCGAGGTTAATGCAGTTCCCTGTCCTGAAGAGGGCAGCAGAGGGCGTCTTTAAATGTGCAGGCAGAGCTGTGAGGGAGTGACTCCTGCTAACAGGTTTATCTCCCACTGTTATACACTGAGACTATAAAGCTGCTGAAATCTGTGACATGAATCTCAAATGTCTACGTTTGGTTCCAGCAGCTGTGTGTGTGTGTGTGTGTGTGTACATTGAATCAGGGGAGAGAAGGGGAGTAGGAGTGTGTGCTGATGCACAGTGATGTTCGGTTCGCTTGAGCTCTGACAGTTATAAAACTGATTTCACTGCAAGGACACACACACACACACACACACACACACACGCTTTATGTAATATTCTCACAAGAGACTGTTTTGTGTGTGTAACCCTTCATCAAAGTCACTGTCACAGGGCTCAACATTTGTTCTGGTTGGGCCAGATTTTTACTTCCCTGGACAATATTTTAATTCTCAAATTTTTGTACATTTTTAAATGCATTATTACTATTATTATTATTATTAATGTCAGAATAATATAATATAATATATATATATAATTTTTTTTTCAACAAATAATTGTTCAGCCAGGAAAATGAAAATGTGTTTTAAATAAATAGGCAAAATTAGTGAGTTTTTTGAAAAGTAACTTGTTTTCTTTTCCACTTTATTAAATGATTTATAATAAATAAATAATCTTTTTTAAATTATAAGACTTATTTTTAAGCCTAAATGCGTAATGTTTAGTCAATGTGCCTCTACTCTGGAATTTAAAATGAAATTTATTAACCTATTTATTTGTTATTCTTCCAATTTTGGTTGTATTTCATTTTATTTTTGAAAGAAAAAATTGTGTGTGTGTGTGTATAGCTTATCTTATAATATATATATTTGTTGGTATGTTACTGTTATGATGGAGCTGTTTTGTCGTTGATGTTTGTTTTCGTAGTAATTTTTTTTTACATTGCAGTAAAATATCAAGTCATAGAGTGCAGAAAACATTAATGTTTTTTTTTTTTTGCAAAATTCAGCCTGTTTTACAGGAGCAGCTTACTGTTAAATCATTCTTGCAATATTGACAAATCCTCATCTAACGTATGCTATCATGCATATTTACATCATCAGATATAGTTAAACCTCACAGGAATTACAAATATTTAAGTTTGCATAAAATGCATGTACAAGTTGTTCAGCAACAATAAGATAGATTGTAGAAATGTAAGATCTGGGCTGAAACTCACTCACACTGACTATCTTTATCGTTGAGCTCTGTGTCAGACAGTTTAAAGTGTTGCGTATTCCCCACACGCTCTCAATGTCATCTTGTGTTTTAGCTTTTGACAGCCATGTGTTGTTTATTTGTCCTTTGCAACCTGATGCATAAAGTTGCGTGCGATCTTGCTGTGCGACCATCTTGTTTATGTGGGGACCATTTGGTTTGACAAGCCAACAGAATCACTGATATGTGATTCATTTATGACGTCCTGAAAGTGTGTGAGTGTGTGAGAGAGAGAGTGTTCACATAAACCTGTAGCTCTGCATTGCGTGAGTCTTTTCCGGCTCTACTTTGTAAAAGCAGGTTATTTATAATGGCGACTCATCTAAAATGTAGAGAATAAGAGGTTCCTCATAAATATTGCATCGGCGCGTCTCGCCGCAGTGCCGGTCCACAGGTTTAATGGTGTTGCTCACTCAGGTGCTGTTGCTTTTGCTTTTATGAATCTTTCCAAACAAGTTAATAACTTTTAAAAAGCCCTAAAAAAAGAAACGTTGCTTTTCCGTTCCCGTTCCTGCGTCAGTTTCTCTGCATTTACTGAGCTCTCAAATACCGCCACTGTCTTACGGCTTACAGAAGGAGCTTCGCCCACTGCGAATCATGACGATTGCTATTGTTCTTGGTCACGCGGAGAGTTTTATTCCCGTCTAGCATGTGCTCGTGACCTTGCAGCACATTTACAAGGCAGAGAAAAGCCTGTTAAATTGCTCTCATGGAATATCAGTGACTGTGATTAATGAACGTGTCAAACATGCGTTCCTGTGTGTCGCACATGCTAAATGCTTCGGCGGGTTTTAGAGGAGTTTCGGGAGAGCTCTGCTGTGTCCTGTCATGTTTGAATGTCGGTTTCACAGATTAGAGGCTCTTTCAAAAGGTCATGTTGCCATTGAGCATGTTTACTTATGCCGGATTCATGCTCGATATGACGCACACAAGCGTATGGTCCCGCTGCATGAATGCAAGTTTGTGATCACAAACCTCAGGGGGTCAAATATACACTACCATTCAAAAAGTTTGGGATCTGCAAGATTTTTTATGTTTTTAAAAGAAGTCTGTTCTGCTCAAGGCTGCATTTATTTGATTAAAAGTACAAAAAAACCCTGTAATGTTAAACATTACGACAATTTCAAATAACCGTTTTCTTTTGTAATATATTGTCAAATGTAATTTATTCCTGTGATCAAAGCTGAATTTTCAGCATCATTACTCCAGTCTTCAGTGTCACATGAAACCTTGAATTATAAATGTCTTTACTGTAACTTGAGCAATTTAATGCATCCTGACCCCAAACTTTTGAACGGTAATGTATAATGTTACAGATAAATTCTGTTCTTTTGAACTTTCTATTCGACAAAGAATCCTGAAATTTTTTTTACACGTTTTCAACATTGATGATAATAATAATGAATGTTTTTTGATCATCAAATCCTCATATTAGAGTGATTTCTGAAGGATCATGTGACACTGAAGACTGGAGTAATGATGCTGAAAATTCAGCTTTGATCACAGGAATAAATTAAACTTTAAAATGTATTCAAATAGAGAACAGTTCTTTTAAATTGCAATAATATTTCACAATATTGTTTTTTTTTGTGTGTGTATTTTTAATAAAAATGCATCCTTGGTAAGCATAATAGACTTATTTCAAAAACATAAAAAATCGTAACAATCCCAAACTTTTGAACGGCAGTGTATATCCAAATAGATAGAATCGACAATAGATTGTAGAGATAGTTTGACCAAATATCATGCAAAAGATAATTAGGTCATTTGTACTTAATATAATGTTTAATTGTTCAGTTTGAGCTGATGATGTTGATTATGCTGATCATTGGTCTGTGTGTTGCAGGTCTGAGGTGGGCACGATCTTCGCCCTGAGCTGGCTGATCACATGGTACGGCTACGTCTTGTCAGATTTCCGGCATGTTCTGCGGCTCTATGATTTCTTCCTGGCGTCTCACCCACTCATGGCCATCTACTTCGCCGCTGTGGTAAGGAGAAGCGTCTCTCTC
This sequence comes from Scardinius erythrophthalmus, assembly GCF_964197995.2. Lineage (NCBI taxonomy): Eukaryota > Metazoa > Chordata > Actinopteri > Cypriniformes > Leuciscidae > Scardinius > Scardinius erythrophthalmus. The sequence goes on along the minus strand of NC_138230.1, from coordinate 7,284,803 downwards.
TCACTTTAGTCAGTCCATCTCCTGCCTTTCAAGGACATCGAGGCAGTGCTGCGTTCTGACCTTTTCAGTGTTCGTGAGAGAGAGGAGGACTTAAGTGTCTTTTAAAACTATTTTTAACTTGACCGGGCATCCTAGAAATGCTGAAAAAGCTGCTTTCACACATTCAAATTAGTTTTGAAAGTAATTTGAATGTGTGAAAGCAGCTTTTTCAGCATCTTAAATACAGCTTTTAAAAAAAAAAAAAAATCTTAAATACACTAATACGCATTTTTACTGGTAAGATACCATTGACGCATCCGCACTAGAAGCTCTTTAGTTTCATCTGTCCAATTTGACAACGCTTTTTGTCTTCTGAGTGACAGGCGCAAGGGGCCGTTCACATTGAATGCTTTTAAAAATGCGAGACGCTGAGTAGCATAGAATACAAATGCTGGGAGTCAATATGAGCATTACATTTTGAATGCCAGCAGCCATATCACCCTGTAGCCCAAGACTGGTTGCCCACTGAAGCTAAGCAGGGCTGAGCCTGGTTAGTACCTGGATGGGAGACCTCCTGGGAAAACTAGGTTGCTGCTGGAAAAGGTGTTAGCGAGGCCAGCAGGGGGCGCTCACCCTGTGGTCTGTGTGGGTCCTAATGCCCCAGTATAGTGACGGGGACACTATACTGCCAAAAGAGCACCGTCCTTCGGATGAGACGTAAAACCGAGGTCCTGACTCTCTGTGGTCATTAAAAATCCCAGGATGTCCTTCGAAAAAGAGTATGGGTGTAACCCCGGCATCCTGGCCAAATCTGCCCCTTGGCCTCTGTCCATCATGGCCTCCTAATCATCCTCATACACTGATTGGCTTCATCACTGTCTCCTCTCCACCAGTAAGCTGGTGTGTGGTGGGCGTTCTGGCGCAATATGGCTGCCGTCGCATCATCCAAGTGGATGCTGCACATTGGTGGTGGTTGAGGAGATTCCCCCCTTCCATATGTAAAGCGCTTTGAGGTCTCAGAAAAAGCGCTATATAAATGTAACGAATTATTATTATTATTATTATTATTATTACATTTTTAGAAACGTGAGACGGGACGCTGAAAAAGGGGCGAGACGTGATGCAACAGTTAAAGATAAAAAATGCCCGTCTAGTTCATGTTTACATAGAAAAACAGTTAACAAGCTGTGCAGTGAAACACAAAAAGCAGATTTGTTATTATTGTATGTGCTCGTACTGAATATTTTTATTTAATTTTTACTGATTTTAGAGCCTCACTTCACTTCAACTATTTATTTCAGTTAGTTTTCATGGCAACATTTCTCATTTTCATTTAAGTCTAACATTTATTATTATTTATTGTGTAGTATTATTTAAAATTTAAATATAAAATTATAAATATTAAAATATGTTGTTGTTGTTATTATTATTTATTTATTTTTAGCTTTCATTTATTTTATAGTAATTTTAGTACTTCAACTTATTTATTTGTTATTTTTTATTTAAATATTAAATAATACATATTATTATAATAATATTTAATATAATTTATTTGTTTAATATTTTATTTAACTAATTTATTTTAGTTTTAGTAATTTTAGCACTTTTTTATAATGATAATAATAAATATTTATAATATTTATTCTTTATTTATAATCACTTATTTTAATTTTAGTTTTAGTAATTGTTGTACTGTTGCAAATGACAATTAGAAATGATGCTTTTGTAACCAACTGAGATAAATAAGTTTTTATCTAATATTTATAATATGAGAATTATAATAGAAGATAATTTCTTAAAAGGTCCTGTTTGATTTCTAAACTGATAATTCATAAAATAATGAATTTGACTAAGTATGGGTATATTTCTAGAAAGTCCTGTATGTGACACACATCCGTTGAACATTAAAAAGCTCTCTTTGCAAGAATAGCGCTCTTTAGCGAAGAACAATTGTTTGTACTCTGCGACTACAGCAGAACTGAACAATCATGTGCTGTTGCCCTTCAGACTATACACAAGCTTTTGTAATCCAAAAAGAGGATGTTGTTTACCATGTTTTGCCCGCGTATTTGTTAATTCACGTATTTAGGCGATAGCTAATTCACCAGCACAACAACAACAAACCTCTTTCCAAAAGAGAGGCAAAGAATTTTCTTTTATTTTTCCACTCCTTCCTCGTCTAATGCGAGAATCGAGGGCACTTTGTTGTAGCGGGATCAGTTAATTAAACAACTCTAATGAATTCACCAGAGGTTTGTGTGGAAGGCTGCGTGTTTGTGCTAGAATCCTTTAAACGCGCCTCTTTCTTCTGTCTCCACGAGCAGCTCCCCTGTCAGAGACAACGGGGCCGGGGCCGTTTGAAGTCAGGATAAGAAAGCCAGCCGGAAATGTAGTTCATCCTGCGTCTTAGGTAGTTCGACGACCCGACTCGGCTCTTGCTTGACCTCTGCTGGGATGAGTCTGACCGGGCGTGACTCGCGTGAGGAGGGTGTAGTGAACATCTGCCAGCCGAGCTTTAGTTTACGGTTATGGCTGAAAACCTCATTGCTGTTTGCTCATAAGTGAAGGAAACAGTGGGATTTTGAAGATCCAGAGTTCTGACATAAGTTCTGGTCCACGTTGCATCTTAGGGTGTGATCACACTTGTACCAAAACATTTGGTCCTGGTCCGCATATATATATATATATATATATATATATATATATATATATATATATATATATATATATATATATATATATATATATATATATATATATATATATATACACAGTATATCCGCATATATAATTTACAATTATTCACAATTTTAGTAAACATACTATATGAACATCCTTAAAACAAGTTCAATTTAAAAGCAAAAAGGACAATATTTGTTTGACTTGTTTTTAGAAAATATATCTTTAATCAAGGTTAAGGTAAGATTACGTTTTTAACAAATTTTAGGTTTTATGTTCAAAAACAAGAAAAGGCCATTTGAAAGCTAAAAAAACCTTCTTTTAGCAGAAATGGGCCTTGACACAATTTCGGCTAATTCTTTTGTTTTTTCTAACCTTTTACTATATATTTTAAATTGCAAAAATCATTCATAGTTAAAGGTATAGCGGAGGATCTTTCCGAATTTTAGATAAGTCCCGCCCTCTCCACTTTTTGAAAAGTTTGATTGATTCACCAGAATGATTGACAATTAGGAGGACCAATAGTATAGGGTATCCACCCGGAAGTAAAAAAATCCTCCGCTATACCTTTAATATTTTTGTGTATTATATTTTATTTATTTATTATTTACTGAATTATAATTAGATTTTTTTTATGATAAACATAATTTTTATATTATTTATATATAAAAAATCTACACAATGTTTTTTTTTATAAATCTTATTTTAGTATAAATTGAACAAAATCTACTGACTTTTATGCTTAAAACAAGAAGAAAAAATATATCTTTGAAAACCGTTAGGTTTTAAATAGGGCAGAATTTGGGTTCAACACAGTTTTGGGGTAATCCTTCAGTGCTTTTGGTTTTCAAAGTTGCTTTTTTCTTGTTCTAACCTGATCAGACCTGAATATCTCTGCTTCTGGATATCTAGTTTACATGATACTAGTTTATTGTTTTATTATACGTTTGTTATGAAGTTATGAACCTCAAACTTCTTTGAACCTACTTTGCCTACTTGAGTGACTTTTCTCTTCCTCAGAAGTGTCATTTTAACATCGTAAACATGACTTATAGTTGCGCAAAATCAGTCGATCAGATTGAATTGTCATTTTCGTGCATCAGTGAGGGAACTGTGGGCGGTACGTCTGACTCTCTCTCTCTCTCTCTCTCTCTCTCTCTCTCTCTCTCTCTCTCTCTCTCTCTCTCTCTCTCTCTCTCTCTCTCTCTCTCTCTCTCTCTCTCTCTCTCTCTCTCTCTCTCTCTCTCTCTCTCTCTCTCTCTCTCTCTCTCTCTCTCTCTCTCTCTCTCTCTTCAGATCGTGTTGTACAGACAAAAGGAAGTGAAGAGCAGCGAGTGTGATATGGCCAGCGTTCATCACCTGCTGTCTCAGATGCCTCAGGATCTGCCGTACGAGGATCTGATTGGTCGAGCTCAGAAACTCTTCATCAGCTGCCCGCCCTCTCTGATGACCCAGTCTGCAGCGCTGCAGTCGTGCAACATGTGAGACTCTCAAACACACTCTTACATTCACACACACACTTTTACAAAGGTGTTTTACGTCTTCAGTTAACTATGGAAAACTATCAGCAAAAAATTATAATTTAATTTATTTTATACATATATTAATACTAGTATTAGGGCAGAATGATCAATCAAATCTCAGCATGGCTTAGTTTAATATGTTTCAGAGTGAGACGCTGCTCTGTGTCCTGCGTTTACACGTGAGCAGCTGAAGATCTGCTGATTTGTTATAATAAAGGTTTATAAACCTGTCGCCAACAAAGGAGAAGCGGTAAATCTCCCTGGCTGCATTTTTCAGCTAAAATGGTTTAATGTTTGAAAATAAAAAAGTTAAAACTATTCATTTCTAGAATAGTCGTATTGTACTCTTACAGTACAGTAAAATAAAGTATTCTTTTTATTAAATAATTTTTTTTTTGTATTAATTTCTGGAGTATTAGTATTGTCTTTTTTATACTGTTATACAGTTATAAAGCATTATTTTCATTAATTCTTATTTCAAATTCTGGAGTCTTTTTTACAGTTATACAGTTAAATTACATTATTATTTTATTAAATACAAATTTTCATATTATTTTCTAGAATATTCTACATATATGCTCCTTTTTAAATATAGTAGTATTATCACGAAAGTAATACATTTCTTGTTTTGTTTAATATTTTATTTAACAGTATTATTATTCTTGTGTAGTCATATAATCACATTTTTTTTTGACAATTTTGCTTTTGACAAATTATGCAGCTTTACAAATAAGCACAGTATTTTTATTTCACATTTTAATTCACAATACAATTTGTATCAGAAGAATCGCTGTAGATTTTTTTTTATGAGTCCACATTACAATTTACAGTGATCTGTTATCAGAGGGAACTGTCTAAGTTATGTATTTCAGAAACGTACATATACAAAACACAGTTAGCTAAAAATGTATTATTTTAAACAATGTAATAACTTAAGGCAAATAGTTTATCATACAAATAACATACCAGTTCTAGTGTAGGATTCAGTACACACACACACACACACACACACACACTTTTAAACTAGTCTTTGGCCCTGAGGGGTGTTGGTTTCCACCTGTGTCCATCAGGTGGAGCTATTGAGAATGATATCATGTCCCGTCTGTTGCGCCCCTGTTGTGTGTGAAGGACGCTCAGCCGGAGCTGTCTGCGTCTCGGCCCTGTGTGTCTAAACACTCGCTGTCAGTCTGCAGATTGCGTTTGCAGATGCAGGTGAAGCCACTTTAATGATTTATCTCTTACGGCAGCGGGAAACGATTCCTCCGGCATTCAGCGGGAACTGAATTCAAGTCCCTCAGCGCTGAAAAAGCCATCAGAGGGAAGATCTGTCTTGTTTAAGATCTCCCTGCGTCTGCTGTCGCCTATGAAGATTAAGAGAGAGAAGAGACAGAAATGAGAATAAGGAAGTGACAGAAATGAGAGAGTGATAGAGAGGGGCAGCGAGAGAGAGAGAGAGAGACGGGAACGCGTGAGAAACAATGTGTGAGAGAGAGATATTAACACTAAAACGAGAAAGATGTGTTTTTTTCTCTCTTTTTGCCTGTCTTATGCAAATCAGTCCTGCAAAAAGTAAGCTCCGCCTCTCTGGGTTATTAATGCTCTACCCTAATTTGCATAACCCCTCCCCCACCAGCATCTGTGGCCTCACTGAAAAGCGAAGAACATACGTGTGTGTGTCAGTGATATGAGCAGCCTGTCGCGAGGCCGTGACCTGTGACCTTGATCTCTATTGTTCTGTTTGACCCTGTGGAGTGCTGTAATGAGGAGTGGCACGTCCTCCCTAATGGCTTTGACCCCCACATGTTCTTCATTAATACCCCCTGCACACACCCTCAGGCGTGACACCCTGCCCTCTGCTCGCACCCGACTTCATAAACACAGTAAAATTATATCATCCCGAGACTGATGCTCTCATCTTTCGGTGTTAGTTAGCGCTGGCTGTTGCGGGTTTGAGTAGATCACGCATGTTCAGGAAAGAAGAAACTACAAGCATCTGTCATGTGTTTGTGTGTCTACCTGGTATAGGTTGATGGATTTTGAGAGCTTGTGGATTGAGGGTGTTTGTGTGCTGGTTGTTTCCTTTAACGGTGACCTTGTCTCTCACAATTGCGTCTATTTTTTGTAATTGCAAGTTGCAACTTTACATCTCCCTTTTGCGTCTACCTTTTAGAATTTTGACGATATCTCACAGTTCTGGTTTTAATATCTCCCAAATGCATCTATTTTTAGTAATTGTGATTTATTTAATTTTTCTCTCACAAATCTAACGTTCTATCTCACAATTATTATTATTATTTTTTTTTTTTTTTTTACAATTGCAAATGTATGCTTTCCAATTGCGTCTATTTTTCTGAATTGCAACATTATACCTCACAATTCTGACTTCCTATCTCCCAATTGCATATTTTTTTGTAATTGTGACTTTATATCTCTCAATTCTGCCTTTATTTCTCATAATTGCATCTGTTCTTCTCACAAATGTCATATTTGCAAATAAAAAAAAACAAATCTGTCGCTAAAGTTAATCAAAGGACAAAGGGAACAGAGAAAAACACTCACTGCTCTTGACTAAAGAACTTTTTTTCTTTAGGCTGATTATCACTAATCTGTGTGCATTTATTTTCCTTGAGAACCAAGCAAGTTGACTCATGAAACCATTTGTTTATTATTTTGCATATCGCAATCGTAATCGCAATATTGACCTCAATTATCGCAATATGACATTTTCCCCAAATCGTGCAGCCCTACCCACAACACTGCACATTTTGGTTTATTTGACATGCCTAATTCAGGTCACGGAGCGCTTGATGAGGTAATGAACTAATCAGTCAAATCAGGTGTGTTAAATAAGGGAGATCTAAAATGTGCAGTGATGGGTTAGAGAAACCAGGGATGTAAGAACATTTTGCCCGATACCAAAATCCGATTATTCTTTATATTTGAAAGACGATAACTGATATATTGGGCGATAAATCTAAATCCGAATTCGTATTTATCCATGTCCCAAACACACAATTAGTAGCCGATATGACACACTTGCGCTTCACATGTTGCACTGATCCATATTTTCTTTTTATGAAGTGTTTCCAATCATATTTCAAGCAATTTAAAACCATCATGACGAACAGTGTGCATCTGAAGTGTCTCAGCTGAAGGAAATAATCCATTATTTATCGGCTTTAATATATCAGCCAAATTTTCTTACTGGGCCGATAACGATAACATCTAAAATGAACATATATCGGCTGATACCGATATGGTGGACGATACTGTATATCGTGCATCCCTAAAGGAAACGTATGGTCATTGTTTGATGCATGTTGCGTATTTTTTTTAGCTGGGTTTTTAATCATTCTTCTGAGAACCAAAGTCACAAATTCCCCGACTACAATGAGCTCTTCTGAGGAAGAATGAAGTGCTGTGAGTGAATGCGTAGAGACTATTGGACATTTTTTTTTGTAGACCTTCAGATCTTCGTGATATAGGAACGTTTAACCTCCACCTGTAACTTTAATGCGTTTTTAAGAGCGTCCAGTAAAGCCTGTTTTATACTTCTGCGTCGAACTGCCGCCGTAGCTACGTCGTAGGCTGTGTGTAGCGCGCGTACCCTACGGCGTACCCTGACGTGCACCTCTCCAAAAATGTAACAACGCGTCAATTCTACGCGGACACAAGCGTGGTGATTGGTCTGCCAGAACCCCTCCCTCGGGGTTTCACATGCTCCCTAGGTGCGCGTCAACGCGGACAACAACACAGAAGTATAAATTAAAACCAACACGTTGCCTACGGCGTATAGGCTCCGGCGTAGGTCCGACGCAGAAGTATAATGAGGCCTTAAGCAAAAGCCTTCGGTGCATCACAACACGCTTGAGCGAGCAGCTCATGGTGAAGTGACAAAGCGCCAGCACTTATGGGTCATCAGGACATCAGGGCTGATTCACAAAGGCCTGCAGAGCACACACACACACTCACACACACTCACACAAGCCGAGTGCAGACTGATGGGTAATTGGACGTACCATCTCAGCAGCAAGTGTCTAATAATAGGGCCATCATGCGTGTTAGATGGAAGGACGCATTGAATTAGAGCATCCCACTGAACTGTGTTAACCCATAACGTCATGACAGCGAGAGAGAGAAGGGTTTAAGTATATGCTGTAAAAGCCAATCACAGGCTCTCCGGGCTGTAATGGTGATCAGGTTTACAGGCATGTTACACTTTTTGGAGAGCAGGGGCAACTTTAGGGTCAGTGCATATTAAGCGCTTAGTTCGGACATATGCAGAGGCTGTAACTTTATTACTTTAATGTTCAAAGGTTTGGGGGCGGTAAGAGTTTTTTTAGTGTTTTTGACAGTAGGCTCACATATATATATATATATATATATATATATATATATATTAGGGGTGTAACAATATATCGTGTCACGTTATATTGCAATACAAAAATGCAACAATACAGTATGTATCGTGGGTAGTGACAATATGTATTGTGTATAGTTCATCCAAAATGAAAATTACTGTGTAAAAAATTCAAGTTTTCAGAGTTTTAGTGTCAGTACTACATTAAATTACTATATATAATGCTGAATATAATCTATAGTATTTGCCAAATGTCAGATTTTAGCAGTAAAAAGTGGCCTGCATTATTTTAAATATATCTAGTCAGTGAAAGAGTGTAAATATTCGTCTAAAATAATTCTGTATTTTCAGCTTCAGAATCATGAATATTGTTATTCTGGTGTCTCTATTGTCCTGTGCTTTGGGTTTGCAGCACAAGTCCAAGTCAATTCATTCACACACACAATGTAATATCAAATTTAGCATTTTAATCAATAGTTCCTTTTATCACATGTCTTGGAGTATCGCAATAATATCGTATCGTGATATGTATCGAATCGTGACATGAGGGTCTCGTTACACCCCTAATATACATATATAAAACGTTTGCCCTCCTATTTTATGCACTTACACATGTGCATGTGAACAAGGCTCTCAAAGAGGAGGAAGATGAGGATAGGGTTTCCGTGAAGACTGTGGAGTTGTGATGGTTTGACTGAGTGCAGCCGTGGAAATGTTCTTCCAGCATAAACACATCCATCATCTGCTGTATCTTCTTCACCACAGCAAGAACAGATTGAGCAAGAGGAAGAGGGCGAAGGAAAAACAGAAGAATGATGTGACAGAGGTCACACAATCTGCTGCTTCTGAGAGAGGAAACGGTAAAATTAGAAACTGTTTTAGAGACAAGAGGGAGGGAGAAAAAGCGATCAAAGACCGTCAAGACGAGCCACCTTGAAGAGAGCACAAACCAAAGACGAGGATTCATCTCTGAAGACGCAGGAAGAGAGATTCCCCGCAGAGCTGATCACGTTAGGAGTTAAAGGGACCGTTCACCCCCACACAAAAAAGATAATTCTGTCATTATTTGCTCACCCTCGTGTCCTTCGAAACCTATATATGCTTTGAATAAAATCTGTGTAGAGTTTTCTCCCAGTTTTTGCCATACAACAGCAGTTTCACGTCTGACAAGCTCCACAAAGTACAAAAACACACAAAAAAGGACCATATGCAAACCTTGTGAAGCTTTGTGTGAGAAAACCATCAAACAAAGTTATTCTTCATTCCCCATGTTCACGGGGATCGGTTGTGTTGGCACCGATGACGTCAAAACCTGGTGCAATGCAACTAGACCGCATTTTTGCAAATAAGATTTCAGTAAATATTGTACATAGCAATCACTTTAGGGTTTTATATACTAGTTTGAGTTATATTTTATTTGTATATGTATTTTTTTAATCATTCCTTTTATGTCTATATCATTTTAATTAAAGGGGTCATTAACTGCATTTTTTATTTATTTAAAATGTTCTTTTAGGTCCACTTATAATGTAGCAAGATTTTTACACCAAAAACATCGTAATTTAGAAGTAATAAGCCACTTTCTATACTGTTTTTGACCCTCTCTTTCGAACTATAGGCTTGCAAGTAAACGCCCACTGCTGTGATCGGGTAACAGTTTTGCATAATAAAATATCTTTGACGTCTCTCCTGTTGAAATCCGGTGAAATTCAGCCATACATGTTTGAGCCGGAGCCTGATCCTGAATCAGAAGACAAACCTACACCTACTCAAATATTAACGATACTCCAGGTTTGTGACAGCGTTGGAATTAATCATCTTTATTTATATTAATTCTTTACTGTATTTTTATTACATTATATTAATGTTGAAACAAAGACGCTACAGAAAGGTGTTTTTCTCGTTACATTGTTCAAACATTTGCCAACTGTGAAACATTTATGCGTATTACATATGCTTTATAAATCTTGGTTGTGGCAAATAAAGTTTAAGTACTTTGAGTTGCCACAGTTATATTTAATAGGATATCTTAACGGTTTTTGTTGCAAACGAATTATGAATGAATGTACCATTGTTTGCCGGACTGTCATTCTTATATTCATCGTTCATGATTTTCTCAGTAATGTGAACCGTGTCCTGTTTAAAAACTAATCTGCAGTAAAGCGAACAAACGAACAGTGTCTTACTGATGCGATCTGACTGGAACTACGTTAAAAATAAAGTTCATCCACACTTTCTTCTTGTTAGGATCACAAGGATGGCAATGCAAGGACTGTGTTTTTCCACAACTTGTCACAAAACGTCTTCTCTATGGTTTTGTTGCTAGAGTAATACTGTTTTTGCGTCTCTCTTGTATTTAATACTACATAACGTGCGTGAATCGTGGGCGGGGCTAAAGTGGCAATGATGTAGAAGTAGGCGTCGACCTTCTTCAGAGGCGGGACTATGACGTCATACTGAGACAAAATCTGAAACGAGTTGTTTTGGCAGCTTGGTTTCAATAAAAGCTGTTTTTGGACTAATATTTTTTATAGTACAATGACCTCTTATATGTCAGAAGATCAAGGAAAATGTAATATCCTATACTAAACCTAAACCAATCTTGACAAACTATATATCATTTGAAAGCTTACAATCTCTAGTTTTCATATTTGGTGACTGATTTAGGACTGTGACCATAATTTATCAATTTGCAACAATAATATTTTCATACTCCTATGGCTTGTTCAGACCTTTATTTTGAAAATCATGAAAGATTGGTAGAAACTGAAAATGTTTTAAATATAAAGAAAAAAATAATAGATTCACCATTTGTGATACAGCGGCGAGCTATAACACTCATACGTTATATTTTTATGTTTAGAGGTTGAATTCATATAAAAATCTGCCAAACTTCCCATACTACTTCTCAATAGGATGTCTACTTCATAAATTGTATGGAAATATATGGTTCAGATTACTCAAACCACATATGGAAATGGAGGCGCCCTTATTTGGGCAGTAATGGAGTCTATTTGTCACCTAGTGAAAAAGTTTGGTACTGCGCCCAAACAAAATCTTACTGAAAGCTCATTTTTTGGAGATATCAACCTAAAATTTGGAACACAACTTGTTCAGATTATTGGCTTTATTTTCTTGCAGTTTTAGAGTCCAACCTGTTTTGAAAATATATATTTTATATAAAATATGAACAATAAAATGTTTAAATTGTACATTTTCATAAACTCAAACTTCTATAACTTTTTTTTCTGTTTCACTTTCTTAATTTATTTCACTTCTTAAAAAATCTACCAAATGTCTTCTTTAAAACAAGACCAATCTTATGTCTGTATTCCAAAGCATTCTTGAATTACAACAATTTACGTTCGGAATGTGCATTTTCATGTCTATGCAAAAAAGGTGTGTGTGTGTGTGTGTGGTGGAGGAGGGGGGGGGGGGTGACACTTAAGGGGTTTAGTTTAAGTGGAAGTACTAAAATAACTAAAACTAAACGAAAATGAGAAACAATAATTGCACTTTATGCAATGCTGATGTTTAATTTCAGAAGAGCTGAGACACAATGCACGAGTTCTTTGGTGCTTTTAGTAACCCGACTGATGAACTGTTGCTGAATGGAGAAGAGCGGCGTAAAGATCCTTCCCAAAATCCTTTCATTAGAGGTTAAGGCCGACGTGAGTGACAGCGCTCCGCCGGGCCGGCGTCACCGCATTATACTGGGGTTTCGTCAGCGCAAACCACTGGCTCTCCCGGGCCTTCCGCTGGTAAAGGGAAAGTTTAAAAGTTAATTGCTCTGCTGTTACCTGTCAGCTATTTCCAGCGGTGGCGCATTAGCTGTAGATACTAATGAGAACTGGGGGAGGCAGGAGAGAAAAAAAGCCTAAAAACGAATGAAGACTTAGAGACGCTGAGCCCGTCAGCGCCTGCCTATGGTGTTTCTTGCACTTTTTCATTAAATGTTGAATGTATTTCTGCTGGTTTTATTATCTTGAGTGAAAGGCATTTGCATTCCATGTTTACTATTCTTCCATAGAGACCGTAATGAAATGGAATTGAATATTTTATGATTTTTTAATGATGTTTTTCCTCTAAACTGTCGAGAGAAAGTCTGCTTGGTGTAGCCCTCAGCATGGGCTCCGCAGGATTTGGGAAAACTCTAGAAATGAGGATCTATTCGATCAAGACTTGAGGCCATGCCTCCGTTCTCATTCCAGTTCCCTCTTTCTTTTGTTCTGATGATTCACCCAGTTATTCTTTTCTTGCTGTTGTTCTCTAACCAGGCGTCTAACATGCCCTTTTTGTCGGTCGCTTGGTTTCTATTTCTGTCGTTGAATCTCATTGGTCCACAATTTTCCTGGTTTTATTATGCATGATTTTTGTTATTCTGAAGGAAAACAGTGTTTGTTTTTGTTCATGTGGATCAATGTGGATCAAATCTGTTTAATTAGATATGAATTTTGTGGCTTCATGCACCATTTCTCTTTCAGTGAAGACTAAAGATAAAGATTTAAAGGTCCATTAACACTAAACATTATACCTGACGAAAACATTCAGACTAAATCATACAGCATTTATAGTTTATAGCATTTGTTGTGTTTGCAGTATTGCTAATGTGTCTAGGTTTAAACCAGTGTTATCAGAAACTAAAACAAAACAAAAAATACTCAAAATAAACATTTATATTAATTGAAATAAATTCAAACATGAACAAAAATAAAATGTATAAAAAAACAAACTTTTATTTCAGTTAGTTCAGTTTAATTTGAAGTACTAGAAATTAAATGGACATATTTAAAAAAAAAGAAGACAAAAACAACTCTGGAAATGTTTAATGTCCATTTAGTTTCAGTTGAAGTACTAAAATGAAAAATGTATTGAAATTAAATTGACATAAAAAAGCTGATTAAAAAGGCAAAAAAAATTACTCAAACTTTTTAAAATTAAAACTTACATGAAATGAAATCAAAATGACAAGCTAAAACTGAAATAAAATTGATAAATTTGACCAAAAAAAGTAATAAAAATGACTAAAACTTCAAACTATAAAAATTCAAACTATTAATAAAACTATAATTTGCAAAATATCAAAACACTCAACAAAACGACTAAACCTTTTTACTAAAATGAAAATGCAAAATATATAAAAAAACTCGAATTCAAAATATGAATAAATACTTAGTATAATAATGTTACTAAAACAACACTCTTGTCTGTTTCTCTGGCCAGAATCGCCATCAGCACCTTTACGGACTTCCAGACGTCCACGCTGATGCAGCGTCCAGACTCGGTCCTTCGCCAGCAGCTTCAGAAGCGCCATGAAAACCCACCGGCCCTTCCCATGAGCACCCAGCCAGCGAACACTAACCAACTCATCAAGATGGCAGTGTGGGGTCTGTCCGCCACGCTAGGGGCCGCGGCGCTAGCTGTGGCCCAGACCGCCATGGACTGGGCACCTGAGTTTCTGTCCCAGATCTTCTGACGCAAAGCGCCTCGTTCTCGTCTGCCAAACCGACATTTGCAAAATATGTGTTAAGTGGTGCAAAACACCCTGAGAAAACAGATAAATAAGCTGTGGCTTATTTATTTCCGAACCCTTTCCTGCTTTTCTTATTTATAGATTTTAGCCGAGCTAATATTGGGGAAGTGGGAGGAGTCAAACCAGGTTTTTGTAATCATAAGCACTTCTGGATGTCGTTCCATCAGCAGAATGTCAGGGAAAGTGCTCTGCTAGGGCATTCAGAACAGCAGCAAGAGCACAAATTATTAAAAGGCTGCTGAACGCCGTCAGTAGTGAGTGAAGCTCATTAGAGAAAACGGGTGAAGGCTGAAAGACCACAGAGACTCGCTGGTGAACGCAGCACTTTACAACTAGTTTATTCCAGAGCGAGAACGCTTGCACACATGCTTTCAGGTTCAGGTGTTAGATGTCATCTGAGGACCCCCTGAAATGAGTTATACATTGGTTTGTCTCATTACACTCACTACACTGAAAAGATTTACACAGTTTTCGGTGACGCTTTATTTTACAGTGTCCTTGTTACATATGCTGCATGTACTTACCATAGTAATAGCAGTAAATGATAAATAATTACATGTAACTAACCCTCAACCAAACACTAATCCTACCCTAACCCTATAGTAAGTACATGTAGTTGCTTAATATTACTCAGTACTTTAATAATTACACTGTAACAATGGCACCTTAAAATAAAGTGTAACCCAGTTTTCACTCCCAATTACTGGTACATTTCAGAAATAATTACTAAGTAACATTGAATTAAACATGCAAAATCTGTAAAACTAACTCCAATAATCTTTGTTAATTAAAAAAATGTCAATAATATTCCAGTAATCTTTAATAAAAGAAATATTCCAATAATTCTCCAAGTAATGCTCTAACAATCTTTGATAAAAATGAAAAATCCAATAATACTCCAAAAATCTTTAATAAAAACGAAAACTCCAATAATGCTCCAATTAATATTCAAATAATCTTTCATAAAAAAAGATATACTCCAGTATTACTCCAAAAAAATATTTAATAAATTAAAATCCAATTATACTACAACAATCATTTAATAAAAATGAAAACCTCAATAATACTCCAATAATCTTAAACAAAAATTAAAACTCCAAAAATCTTTGTTAATAAATTAAAATCCAGCCAACAATATTTAATACAAATGAAAACATCAATAATACTCCAATAAAGCTCTAATTAATACTCTAATAATCTTTTATAAAAATAAAAACTACAGTAACACTCCAATAAAACTCCAATAATACTCCAGCAATCTTTAATAAAAACTCCAAAATTCAAACTCAATTCAATTCAAAATTCAAATTCCAATTGATTATTTGCTCATTATCATTTAAAGAGACATGCAGTGAAGCGGGTCGCTGTGAACAGGGCTGTTTTTGAGGAGGTAAAGTGGTGTTGTTTTACAAGACCATTGAGGAATTTTAACCAAAGTATGTTACAAACTTTACATGAACACCCTATAGAATCACACCAACTTGTGGAAAATGGGCATCCGACGACCCCTTTAATAAAAACTCCAATAGTCTTTGTTAATAAAGATTAAATAGACATTTAAAAACTTAGAATGAAAACGTTCAAAATAGAAACTTTAATTTGAAAGTTAAGTACTAACAATCCTGAAACTAAAACTGAAATCAAATTTGATAGACATTTTCCTAATTTTTGTTTCCTGTAATATCATGCTGTTTGTGCTGAAAAGCAGTGAGCAGCAGCAAAACGTCCAAAGATGTCCATTTAATTCATGTATGCATATAGACCAAAAACGAGTAAAACATGGTTGTGTATCTCCATGAGCTTTATCCTTCTGCGATCAGAAGTTATAGTAGTGCACAGCTGACGCTCACTGGCTTTTATGCATTTGCTTTTTAGGCAGCAAATGTTTCAGTGCCCTAAAACGAGTGTACTTGGATTGAGACACACCCGAGCTTTTTTAAAGGAGTTTCTATAGGAAATGCTAAAGGCCTTGTGGCGTATGAAGCCAAACGTCAGCAGTCTTAAAGATTTTGTGATATAAAAATCCATATATGATGACAGTGTTATCAATGTACCATCCAATACTGATTTGAACAAAGATCCGAAGCAAAACGCAACATGTTGTCGAGTGTCTGCTTTTCACCAGGTAAAAATACGCACCTTTATTCATTTGCAACTGGTGTAGAATTTACTTCTAAACAGTTTTCGCTCAGAAACTGCTAAATTTCACAAAGAAATGGCAAGTAACGCATTGAATTAAACAATTTTGATAGAGTATTTTTTTTGTAAAACGTACTCCCAATAATCTTTGTTTTATTTGCAAGTTTGAAAAATCATAGTACATTTGTCAGGTTTGTTGTTGTTGTTTTTTTAGACTAAGAACGTATTAAGATGTTTCAAAGGAAATTGACTGTATTCAACTGGTCATCGAAAATTATATCTGAAGTATCATAAATACAGATTACATTAAGTGATTTGGCAAGAAATGCTCCATTTATGCATTTAGACTTGCTTTATGTAAGTTATTTAATTTATATTTAAGTACAAACAGTAAGATCCATTGCCATAGTCATTAAAATTTCATCATCTTAAATTCAAAACAGACTTTAAATACATTTTAATGCAAGGTCTTGGTTATTATTTGATCTCATGCATTTTAAAGTTCATTGTAAACACTGTTCAAAATGTTGGGGTCGTATAAAGCCTTCTTTTCGAGGCTTAATAGCGAGTCAGATCCTCCTTGAATGTTTGTAAGGCCAGGGATTGATTTCTAACAAGGCCATATTTAATATGACATCAATAAAAAATTGGAGTAAAGTCCATTTTTAAAACGACAGAAAACATACCTTGTTTTGTTCACACCAAAATAGATATGGCGTCGGTCTATTGTGACTAATTATTAGTAGCATTATATTCCTCTTGAGCCTCACTTGAGCTCTGAACTTTGATAAAAAGAGCCTCAGACTGTGAAGTCTTCTAAAAAGAGCCATGCATGTCTGTGACAGTCTTGCGTTCGCAGAGAGAGCATCTGAGCCGACTCCAGGACTGATGTGAGATCTTCCACAGCTGTGCCGCGGGTGTTGATGAGCGCCTGCTACCAGACGGTGCCCTCGGCCCAAAATCCCCACTGCCAAAACACAGGCACAAATAATGTGTTTGTGAGAAGAAGTAAGTCTTCATCCCGGCAACTTTAATGTGTTTTTAATGTGATTCAGACATCCTCTGAGCGGATCTGAGTGGCTCGTGAAGTTAGGTGTATCAGAGTCAAAATTTGGCCAGATCTGTTTTAATGCAAATTTAATTTGAACCAAAAGTGCATTTTTTTAGGTTTTTTGTTGTATGTTTTTTTTTTTTAAGACAAAGAACGTATTAAGATGTTTTGAAGGGAATTGACTATATTCAACTGGTCATGGAATATTAAATCTGAAGTATCATAAATACAGATTATATTAATTGATTTGGCAAAAAAAAAAAGCTCAACTTATGCATTTTTGGACTTGCTTTATATAAGTTATTGAACACGCCCAAATGCATAAAAGTTGAAACGGTAAGATCTATTGCTATAGTCAT
Source organism: Scardinius erythrophthalmus (assembly GCF_964197995.2). Lineage (NCBI taxonomy): Eukaryota > Metazoa > Chordata > Actinopteri > Cypriniformes > Leuciscidae > Scardinius > Scardinius erythrophthalmus. The sequence continues at coordinate 7,267,180 of NC_138230.1, read as the reverse complement.
TAAAATATGAGTGTGTTAAGTGTGTACAATATGGAGTGTTATTCATCACCTTAAATGAAAAAAAAAGACTTTAAATACCTTTTAATGCAAGTTCTTGGTAATTTGACCTCATGCATTTTAAAGTTCATTGACGATTTTAAACGTCAAACAATGTTTAAAATTTTGGGGTCAGTATGACATTTTTTTTTTCCCTTTTTTTTTTTTTTTTTTTTAAGAAGTCTCTCCTGCTCACCAAGGCTGTTATTACTGTATTTGATCAAAAATACAGTAAAAAAAAAAAAAAAAAATTATTAAAGTTTAAAATATCTGTTTTCTATGTGAATATATAGTAAAGTGTAATTTATTCCTGTGATCAAAGCTGAATTTTCAGCATCATTACTCCAGTCTTCAGTGTCACATGATCCTTCAGAAATCATTCTAATATGATGAATTGATGCTCAAGAAACATTTCTGATCTATCTATTACTATACAGTATATTCACATAGAAAACTATTTTTTAAACTGTAATAAAATTTCACAATATTTTCTGTATTTTTTAATCAAATAAATGCAGCCTTAGTGAGCATAAAAGCCCGTTCACACCAAGAACAATAACTATAATCAATATCGTTCTGTTTATTAGAGCTGCAGTTTTGTCATCTGTCGCTTTAAATGCTCGAGCTCTTTAAAGCAGGATGGATTCTGATTGGCTGTCAGTGTTTATTATCCTTCATCATGCTGGGAAAAAATCATTCTGAAAGTGATTCCAACAATATCGTTCCTCTCTGCCGTTATTGTTATAGCTGTGATGTGAGCTCTGTTATTCTTTTAGATTCAGAATGATTTTTAGGACTGTCTTTGTCGTTATCATTATAGTTCTCATCCTTGGTGTAACTGTGAACAGGCCTTGAGAATCTTCTTTAAAAAAACAAAATAAAAAAAAAAACTTTACCAGCCCTACACTTTTAAAGAGTAGTGTACAGTGCGTAGTTATTACAAAAAACCCATGATGTGATTTAATTTCGCTTTAATTTGTGTGGAAATAAATAATGTGTTATCAGACAGTTCACGTGTATGTTTTATTAAGACTATGGATTATTCCCCCCCCCCCCCTTTTCTGCTCATCAAAAGTGCACAAACACAAATAAAACCTTTGCGAAATATCAGATATAATTGCTTGATGGCGTCTATTTAATCTCAAAATGCGTAGACCCCAAACACCTGTTTGTTTTCTTTAGTGGCATCAATGGTCCAATGAAGATCCTTTAACATCCGTGGAAACTTTTCAAATGCACAAAAGGTTCTTTATACTGGAAAATGTTAGAAGTGGTTCTTTTTAGAACAGTTCATTAAAGGTTCTTTGGGGAACCAGAAATGGTTCTACTATGACATCACTGCGAATGCCCCATTTTGGAACCTTTATTTGTGTAGTTATCAAACAAGTCTGAAACGATTTCTCAAGATCAGTCATCGATAATGTCAAATATATATTTTGTCTTACTATAAATCTTACTGTGAGTTGGCTATTTATTTTAAGTAGACTTAAATCATGACAGCTATGGGGCCCTATATTAATGATCTAAGCACATGGTCTAAAGCGCAGGGCGCAGGTTCACTTTTGCTAGTTTAACGACGGGAGAAATGGTCGGTGGTCCCGGCGCATGGTCTAAAAGGGTTGTCCCTATTCTCTTAATGAGTAATGGGTGTGTTTTGGGATTTACATGTGTTAAACCAATCAGAGTCTCATCTCCCATTCCCTTTAAATGCCAGTTGCGCTCGGCCCATGGTGGATTAGCTATTTACATTACGGAATTTGATAGTGGAAAGACCGAAGCCATCTCCAGAGCGCAAACGGATCTGCTCATGCGTGAGGTAAAAGTGCGCAAGCAGATCATCTCTATGGGACAAGCCGGATTCCACCATATCTTTATGTACACAATAATAATCTTTTACATTGTACTCCTTTTATTTTAAATATTTGGCATGTTTGTGTGCTGCTGTGCATCCCTGTGTGTGTAATAAGCAGAGTGTACGCGTGTTGTGGACCCGCCTATAGTCGCACATTACTAACGCGCTCATTAAATAAAAAAATATATATATATATTGCGAAGTAGACTGCGCCATTGACCAACTGAAACCTGGTCTAAAGTCAATGGCTCAGTCTATTTCTGTTCCTCAAAATAGCAACACGCCAACAATGCGCCAGAACACACACCTCGTTTTCAGACCAGCAGCCCATGGGTGCACAGATGGGCGCAAATGCATTTGCTATTTAAACAACGTGGCGCAGGACGTGAAAATGATAACTGCGTCGGGCTGAAACTAGCAAAAAACACTTGCGTCACGCTTGGCGCTGCATTGCGCCAGGTGTATGATAGGGCCCATAGTGTGCACTAGGCTTTATGCTTTAGTCATGTTCATTACGGCTGCAGTCCAGGAGCACGTGTGTGTCTTCCCTGTATAGCAGGGTCATGGAGAGCACAGCAAGAGCAGCGATAGATGCACGAGATGGCAGAGAGAGTGAGAACTGCATTAAAGGGCAACTGGGAACTCAATGGACCCGCCAAAAGCCAGGAGAGAAGGAACCGGAGCCCAGAATGGGAGAGCGAGTGGTCTCATTCAGCCGGAGCAGCGGGGCAGGGAGTGAATGGGATCCTGTGGAGATGAAGATTTCGCACAGCTCAGGTAATGAAAGACTCGCAGCACCCATGCAACGGAGTATCTCACCGTTCCCTCGGCCAATTCCATGTTTAATGCATACCGGCAGGTTTAAGCAGGCCAGCAGCGAGGCTTCTCCCGTCTTTTGCCAAGGAAACTTTCGGAGGTCAAACCCCTGATGTGAGTGGAAACCTGCGAATTCCTGCCACTGTTTTTGAGCTTGGGAACAAAACTTTGGTTTGCATTCTGTGTTTGCAGGGGGACTTTTAAAGGATGGCGAAGAACTAATGAACTGTGAATCTGGCTTCATGTTTTTCTCTCTGGTTTTATTCAAAACCAGGCGGTGTTCGTGAAAGCGTTGCTTTGAGTATTGAAGTACAATTTATGAAGCGAAATTTTGAAGCCTATAATAACCTTCAAACTTCAAGACCTTTTTAACGTTCAAACAAGGCTTTCCAAAGCCAATACAATTTGCTTTTCTTGGTAAAATTTATAGTTGCAATAATTTCTTTACATTTCAGTTTGTTTTAACTTTAAAACAATGCTTGTAAAGCCAATAAAATATGCTTTTCTAGCTAACATTTATAGTTATATTAAATATCTGTACATTTCAATTAGTTTGCACTTTATCTTTTCAATAAAATAAAAAAAGCTTTTCCATGTAAAATGTTTTATTTTTCGACTTAAAATGTATAGATGATTTTCTTTTTCTGCTTCTTTATATTCAGATTCGAGTTTAAGAATTTAGAAATTTCATTCCCTATTAAATTCTGAATGTCATAATATCTTGTACTTGGTATGTTTTGGTTTCTTGGTAAATGCCGATAATGTCTTGAAAAAGCAAAAAAGACATTTACAATTCCAAGGTCATGTGTTTGATTCCTAGAGAATGCATGAACTGATTCAAAGTGGAGCTGAGCTGAATACGTCACGCGAGCCGGCAGTTCGCTCGGGGATCCTGGAGAGCGTACAGGGGTTAAAGGTCATTTGCGACGAGAGCTTTGCGGATCCTCCGGAGAAACCTGCCCTGTCTGAAGGGGGTCACACTGGGTACCCGCATGACAAAGGTGAGGATTAATATTCATGCCCATGACCCGGTTAACTGACGAAGCCTGGAGATCTGTGACTCTGGCCTGACTGACGGTCAACTGCTGATCGAGAATTAATAATGAAAAACGACAGCCGGGTGTTTTTCTGCACAGGTAGGAAATGAGCTGCTGTTAATTAGGCCCCTGAGCTCCTCCAAATCTGTAATGAGCTTTCCGAGCACGCCGTCCAACGGCCAGCTCTCTTCCCAGCATGCATTTGTGCCTCTTATTCACTCAGCGGCTCCGTTTCGAAACCTAGTGGGCTGAATTGTGTTTTTGTGACCTAAAATGACAAAATGAGTAGCAGATTTGTCACGCTCTGCATAGACATCAAGTCAGCAGCACACAAACTGTAATATTTGATATTCCTATAGAGTCGATCCTACATCAAAACATGTGCACAAAAAGTGGACTAAATCAGTCAGTTGAACTTTTATTTCATTTTAGTCACCATGAAATCAAAATTGACAGTTCTTATATTTTAAGGGATCGTTAAGCAGTGCACTGCAAAAATGACTTCATAATGGTTTATATTAAAAGCCTTGTATCTTTGCCTTGCTCTCAAGAACGCGCGTTTACAAAAATATTTTGTAAATAAAGTGGTCAATTATGTGTGTTTTTGTGCAAACATGTCAGTCACATGGATTACTATTTTGATGCCTTTACCACTTTTCTAGGGCTTGAAAGTGGTAGTTGCGTAGACTGTCAATGGAGGGATAGAAAGTTCTCATATTTAATTTAAAATATCTTCATTTGTGTTCCGAAGATGATCGAAAGGCTCACGGGTTTAGAACGATATGAGGATGAGTAATCAATGACCGAATTTCATTTTTGGGTGAACTATCCCTTTAAATAAAAGCATACTGTCAAATGCATATGTAAAATAAAGTGCCATCTATGAAGCACGGTCACTAGGTTTTGGAGCAAGATCTAACGACTCCATCTCTCTGTGTTTTGCTCTCAGCTGAACCTTCTAAACGGACGAGTGCTCGTTGAATGAGTCACATCAGGATGAGTTTCCCAGGGTTGTGGATCTGACACTTAGATTTCAATAAAGCCCCTACAGTCTGCTTCTGAATATCACACTCGCTTTCTACGAGCATCCCGGCCAGCGTTCCTCGCCTCGAAAACATTTGACTGAATTGAGACGCCAACGCAGGGCATTACCGGATGCCACGTGGCCTTCACGCATGATGCAAACTGCCTGTAATGAAAGCAATGATGCTCGCGCAGCTTGTGTCCCGTCAGGGCGTTCGGGTCCCCTGTAAAGGCCAATGTTTTAAACGTGTCCCATTTCTTACTGCATGCATTTATGTATGAGTGCAAGCCATAAACCGCTGTACGAACCCAGTGACACGGAACGGCATGCACGTAGTGCGCTTTACAGCGAGAAGACAGTGTCTTCGGCCTCCGTGATGGAGAGAGACATTAAAACAAACACGATTGCATGCTACAGTCCTCAGCTTGATTGAAGCGCTTGTCAATTATGGGTCAAACTGTGTGTTTTAGCCGTGTGTGTGTAAACGCCAGCAACAGAGTAAACAACGAGAAGCACGAGGGCTCTTTGTTTGTTTACTGGCAGTTCGCCGCGGGAATCCTTCGCTCCGCAGACGTGATTTAGATTTAATGTATTGGCCAGAGACCAAAGACTGCAGGTAATGACTTGCGCAGTCAAGTTGCTGTGTTAGTTACTCTGAGAGTGACACAAGGCAAACACTTCTCAGAGACATTTTAAAGCATCACTCATGGCGGGAAATTGCCTGCATGATTTTACTGCATGCCTTCTAATGCCTCGTTTCGTTGATTGTAAAATGTGTACCTGTCAATGGATGCCCATATATATAACTACTATAATTATATCCAACTTTATCTGCATGCACAGTATACGTGCAAAGAGCAAAACATATACTATATAGTATAGGGTGTAACGATCCCCTCATGTCACGATTCGATACATATCACGATACTGAACTCACAATATGCTATTATTGCTACACTCCAAGTCATATGATAAAAGGTTAACAATTTTTTTAAATGAACAGGCTTGGACTTTTGCTGGAAACTCAAAGCACAAGACAATAGAGACACCAGAATATAAATATTCATGATTCTGAAGCTGAAAATATATCATTATTTTAGACGAATACTTGAACTCTCTCACTGACTAGATATATTTAACGGGGTGGTTGAATATGATTTGACTTTTCTAACTTTAGTTAGTGTGTAATGTTGCTGTTTGAGCATAAACAACATCTGCAAAGTAACAACGCTCAAAGTTCAAAGCAAAGGGAGAGATTTGCTCTTAAAGAAATCGTTTTTTAAGGACTACAACAAACGGCTGGTAGGGACTACACCACATTCCTCCCGGGTTAGTGACATCACCAACCCTAAAATTTACATAAACCCCGCCCCCTGAACACGATTTATAGATTATCATGACAGAATATGCTAATCAATGACTAGAAGATAACTACACATAAGCTACATAAATTCATCAACTAACCATTCAGAAATGTCCTGTTGCTTCTACATTCTCAATCACTTCTTCTTGAGTCTCTCCATCATTGTCTGACTCCGGTTTGAACATAAAAGGCTAAAAGTTTTTGACATTTTCAGTGCATGTGTGTGTGAGGTAAAAGCTCACAAGCTGTTGAAGCTCCGCCCCCTGTGCCGGGAGCAGCAGCTCATTTACATTTAAAGGAACAGACACAAAATGGTGCGTTTTGGCTCACCCTCAAAAAGTGCCAACTTTAACATGATATATAAAAATATCTGTGGGGTATTTTGAGCTAAAACTTCACATACACACTCTGGGGACATCAGAGACTTATTTTACATCTTGTGAAAAGGGCATTTTATATATATATATATATATATACATATATTAGTTAAATGTAGTACTGTCACCAAAACTCTGTAGTTTATATTTTGGGTGAACTATCCACAATACATATTGTCACTATCCACGATAAATATTGTTGCATTTTTGTATTGTGATCTATTGTGACACGATATATTGTGACACCCCTAATATATAGCAAATCTCAAGTGCTTGATTGTTATATAATTGAAAATGAGTGATGCGACTTCATTATCATCAGTTCGATTCCAACAAGAGACTTCACTTCAGATAAAAGCGTGTGCCAAATGCATAAATGTAGTATTGTAATGTAAAAGTTAACAACTTTTAGGATGACCTACTTTTGTCCAAATTCCCATGCAGCATTGCTTGAATTTTTCATGGAGAATCCAACAGTGCATTGTTGCAAATGCATCCAAGATGTCAAGATGCGAGAGAAATGTCAAGTGTAATTTTTCCAGCGTGCTTTTATGCTTAATATAGTATTGCATCTGTAGAGTTTGATTCAGATGCTGCCGAATTAGATTACGAAGACATCTGAATCCCTCGTGCCTCGCTCTCACCTGTTTGTACCCGTTTCTGTTGTTAATTTGCAATAACGTTCATTTGCAAGAACTAAAACTGTCGGCTAAGCAACACCGAAGTAAAATTGACAGTAGCGCTGGCTCTTTTTATAACAGCAGGTGAGGAGAGACGGAGAGGAGAGAGATCTGAGAAGACGCTGAGCGATGCAGAAGATGAGGAGAGAGTCGATGGCGTCTCTGCGATGAGTTTCTTCCTCTCATATTGCCAAGCCCACAGGTATCATTACAGGCTTCATGAAGATAATATTCCTAACACTCAATACCCAGTGCCAGAAAAAGCCCCTCACGCAAAATCCATTATCCAGACATCTTAGATAATGGGATTCCTCTTCCCCAGCTCGGCTTGCAGAGTGGCCGTAATAGACTTATAATCAGTTTTTATCATTATTCCTCCCAGCGCTTGAGTTTCTCTGTTGTGCTTTGCCACGATGATCCGCTCTCTTTGCAGGCGTAGCGCTAGTCCAGACGAATCGGCAGTGGATGTGACCTAAGGCCACATGGTAAAACCCAACATGTGTTGCATCCGGAGCGGAGGGCAGAGGTTGAGTGTGTCGGATCGGGACACACACTCACCAACATCTGGACAACGGCCCGACGCCGGGTCCGAGAGACACAGCGTGGGCATTTCTACTGCTGGATGCAGTGTTTATTAGTGGAATTCAATAATAATAGTTATAAATACTTGTGTTTTTGATTTCCAGTACAATAATAAATAGTAATATATTTATAACAAATAATATTTTGATTATTATTATGAGGGTTATTATTATTATTATTATTAATAAATGCTTTATTTTACAGTACAATAATAAATTGTAATATTTATTGATTTGTTTAATGTTATAATTTAAATAAAATAATTTTTTGATAATATAAATATTTGATGATGAGGATTATTATTAGTGATGTTATTGCTGTTGTTATTATTATTTATCACAATAATATTATTAAATACTTGTTTATATTTTAGAGTACATTTATAAATAGTAATATAATTGATGTTTTTATATATTGATGTAGTTATATATTTGGTTATATATAAATATATAACTACATATTATATATGTAGTTATATATTTGGTTTATATTTAAGGATTTAAGGATATTATGATTTAATTATTAATATTATTAGTATTAATATTATTAAATACTTGTTTATTATTACAGTATTAAATATAACTTTTATAACAATATTAAATTATTTCATACTTTTATTATTTATATACTAATAGTTTTGATAATGTTAATTATTATTAGTGATATTTATTATTAAATACTTGTTTTTACAGTACAATAATGGATAGTAATTAGGGCTGTCAAAAGATTAATCGCGATTAATCGCATCCAAAATAAAAGTTTGTTTAAATAATATATGTGTGTGTGTACTGTGTATAATTAAATTTGTATATATAAATACACACATGTTTGTATATATTTAAGAAAAATGTGTAATTTTTATATAAAAAAAAAAATATTTATATATAATATAAATTATATATAAATATATACAGTATATGTATGCAAATATTTCTTAAATATATACATGCATGTGTGTGTATTTATATATACAAAATAATTATACACAGTACACACACATATATTATGTAAACACAAACTTTTATTTTGGATGTGATTAATCGCGATTAATCTTTTGACAGCCCTAATAGTAATATAATGTATGCTAATGTTGTTTAATTAAATAATAAAATAAAAAGTAATATTTTAATGATGATGATGAGGTTTTTTTTTTTAATTTATAGAATTTTACAAAATAAAATTATTTAATAGGATTCTTAGTACTGTTGTTATATAATCATATATGATGGATTATTGGAAAAACTTATGCAACTCACTTTTTGAATTACTTTTTTGATGCATATTATTCTAGAGAATCCTTCATCAAAATGAAATGTTAATCAATGCAAACAGTATTTGTGCACAATATCAACTGTCTGGCTTCATTTAGTTATGAAACACACACTTTTCACAACTCAGTCAGTTTCAGTGGATGAAATAAGAGTTTTCTTTTTGTCTCGTGGGTTTCAGACGCAGGTCATCCGTCACTCTTGTCCCAGTGACCGCTGGATCACCTGAGGGGGAGGAGGAGGAGGAGGAGGGGGGGGGGTTCAGGGCAGGTACAAGATGCTGCGCTCGAGAAACCTGGGAAGTTTCCACACTACTCATATACATAATTTAAATAACTGAAAATGCAGTCAAGCTTCCCTTATAAATATAGTTAGCTGCTCAAAAACTTGAATACATTGAAGCCATTGTATTGTTTTATTATTTTTATTTCATAAATGATATTTTTTCAATGATGATAAGATTTATTATTATTATTATTATTAATATTATTAAATACTTGTTACTTGAGTACATTAAGAGATGGTTTTATTTAATTATTAATTATCATATTAATTATATTAATTTATTATCATATTAATTTAATATATTATTTAATTGAACTCTCAGGATATGTCATTATATTATGATAGTATATTTAGTATAGTATACTATAGTATATTTTCTAAATTGGTGTCAAACTTTATACATGCAAGACGTGTATATAAAAAGCTATTGTTTTATTTTTTAATTACATTAATTTATAATTGTTTGCTTTATTTTATTTATAGTAATTATTTAATTAATTTATTATATTATTTCATTATATTATTGTTTTTGACTCATATTATATTGCTGTAATCTAATATTATACTTATTATATTCTAATATAAAATAAATATATTCAAATGCAAAAATCTTAGTAATTCACCAATTCATTCTCAATTATACTGTAAGTAAAAAAAATTCTTAATTAAAATTAATTTATTATGATTTATGTTTTAATTTTTATTTGTTTTTTATATACTTAATATACTATATTATCGTTTAATTTGACTATCAGGTTATGTAACTATAGTCTAATATTACACTTGTAATATAAAATAAGTTGTAATATAAAATAAATATATTCTAATGCAATTCTTTAAAAAAATCTTACTTGCAATAAAATCTTGTGTAACTCTATTGGCCTCAAACTTGATACAAGTACAACCTTATGCTTTATATATATACATATTGCAAGTCTGAAAAGTTCGTAGTGTTGCTATTTTTAGTTACTCCAGCCAACAACAGTTTGTACGAAGCAGACTCTCAGATGCTTCACATTGGCTTATGAAGGAAGGAGTTGCATGAAGTTATTGAGCTGCCATGTTTGCTAATTCTTTAACCTCTTCTCGCAGGATCGCAGTGGCAGATGTAGCCTCAAACACAGTGCTTGCAAAGAGACAGAGGGAAATATAAATGCCACACTGCAGTGAGTTCACAAGCATGAGTCCCTCGGATCTCGTCTGCGTCTCAAAGCAGAACAGCAACGAGAAGTAAAAGACCCAGACAAAACAAAACCTGAAAGCAGTAAACACACACGCTGTCTGTAAACCCTCAGACACACTGGAGATCAGCTTCTTCAGGATTGCTCAGACTGCCTGGATGTGACGCTAAACATTTTAAGTGGAAGTAATTATGTTGTTTCTGTCTGTTCGTCTGGCCCTAGGGCCGCCCAGACCGACTCACTCCCTAATAAGATCACGGCCGGTTTCACTCGCTGTGAAGAGGAGCGAACTGCCCTTTCTGTGTGAATATCCTCGCAGGACACTCCAGCGCTTCGTACATCAAGAATAAAGCAGAGGTTAGACACGTTCACACTGCAGATGAATACAGTTGTCACTCCTATTCAGTGAAAACCACAAAACCTAGCTGAAGTTATGATATGTGACCCTTGACCACAAAACCAGTCACATGGCCATTCAATTTTTGGAAATTGAGATGTATACATCATCTGAAAGCTGACTAAATAAGCTTTCCATTGATGTATGGTTTGTTAGGATAGGACAATATTTGGTCGAGATACAACTATTGAAAATCTGGAATCTGAGGGTGCAAAAAAATCGAAACATTGAGAAAATCTCCTTTAAAGTTGTTCATTTATGTTGGCGATTGTGCTGCATTCACTCATAAAAACAAATGTTTTATATATTTACGGCAGGAAATTTACAAAATATCTTCGTGGAACATGATCTTTACTTAAAATCCGAATGATTTTTGGCATAAAAGAAAAATTGATAATTTTGACCCATACAATGTATTGTTGGCTATTGCCACAAATATACCCGTGCGACTCGTGACTGGTGACGTGATCCAGGGTCACTTATATGATCTGTCTAGTGTGAACAGAGCCAAACTTGAACAGATGATTTTAAGCACGGTGTACCATATCTGCATGAAGTTAAACGCTCACTCTCAGCTCTGTTGCAGTGCCGAACACGTCACATGACATTGCTGTAGATGGACAACTCTCACTGAAAATGAATGACTTCTCTTCATGATTCATATGGAAATGTGACACACACAAACTCAGACAGCGCTTGAACCGACAAAAATACACAGAATTATGGCAAAATGCCTATTCTGTTGAGTCTTAAACGAGTAATTGAACATTAAGAAAATAGGGTGTTTTACCTATGGTTGTGTTTAAAAGTGCTTTATAAATAAAGAGAATGAAATGAAATGAAATGTGCGTCCGCTCTTAAAGTGACAGCAGCCTAATAAACCTGATACTGTCTGTCATTAATGTTAATCAAGGAACAAAAGAAAAAGAGAATATCACTCACTGCTCTTGACTGAATAACTTTTGTAGCTTTAATAAGGATTAATCTATATTTAATTTATAATTTATAATTTATGCAGTGAAGACTGTGAAGTGTTCAATATATAACAAATACTGAATACTTATTTTTTACGTGTTAAACTGAAAGAAATGTATCACATGCGTTTATATAATAAGTCACACTGATATATATATATATATATATATATATATATATATATATATATATATATATGATCAGCATGTTGGGGTTGTATTCGCTATAACTGCCTCGCTCTACATTATCCCTTACATATATAAGATTAAGGGATAAAAAAAAAATTGTGTTCTGTGTGTTTCATTTAGTATTTAACATATTTAATATATTTAACACAATATTTGTTATATTTAGTCTCTTTAGAGACTAAAGGTGTGAGATTATATTTTCTCTGTCTCTGACGTCACACCCATGGCCGTAGCCAGCTATGAGGTCACCGAGGTCTGGACCTCGGTCATTTTTTTATATTCAAAAATAAAATGTCAAGCTCTCTGAATGATTAATTAGCCGTTTAAACCGCGTCATGTGTGTTTGCAATTTATGTCGCTGCGAGAAGGTAGATCAGTGAACGGGGCTTGAGAGCGTGTTGTAAGCATAGACTATAAAAAATGCGGCAGAGCGCTTTATGTCACTTTATTATAATTTGTAAATAAAGCGCAAAAGAAACTACAAGCATGATGCAACAACATTTGATGTCAATTTGTAATTCATGAAATGACCAAAAAGTGCCAATGAACTTTTTTTTTCTTTTACATTTCCGATAATGGAGCGTAATTTGCACTAAGTGCCTGTCTTTTTAGCAAAAAAAGACACCTTCTACTAAATAGCTACAGTGGCATGGGTCGTTGGGCGTGCGTGAGGTGCTTGAAACTCAGTAGCTTTTGAAGCGTTCGACTCGAGTTCGAATCCGCCTTTTGCCGAACTCGCTCTTCTCCCTTTTCCCAATACACATGAGATGTAAAATGTATAGCCTAACATAAAGGTCTCTAGCGTTATATTTTGCCAACGAACTAATATCGAAACCGTGATATGGTTTTGTGCTTTTATAAAACAGCACAAGAATTTAAGTATCCTATATGGGCATTATGTTTGTGCTGCGTGATTTAAAGAAAAGTGCGCACTTTGCTCACGCGATCAAAGAGTTTATTTCTTGCAAGTGAAGACATTAGGACAAAAGTATTGTAATTTTCCTATAGTGTAATGTAAAGTATACTTTTGAAATATTCATTTTCATTATAGGCTATATGGATTTTAATAGGAATAATTATCTAAATCATTATTATATTATTATTATACTAATTGTTTGGCATACTAAAACACCAGTTATAATGTAATGTAGACTGAAACTCCATATCATAACTAAAAAATATGTTTGAGCCCCCTTTAATGTCCAGGTACAAGTCAATGTTTTTTCTTTGTGCACAGTTCATGGGTTGAAGCCCGTTGAAGCTCTTAATTTTGAGCTCTCAAAGAGCACCAGATTGATGCATTTAACCTTAAAATGTACAAAATTTTCTTGCGGGGGAGCATGCCCCCGAACCCCCCTAGAGGGACAGAGGTTTACCCAACATAGTTTTACAAAATCCTATGGGAAAGATCGATCATTTATGAACTTTACTCCAGCATAGTACAACAAAGTTCCTTTTAAGTCAGTAAACTAAAACTCTTAATGCAAAATTAAAATGTCCTTGGACAAACTATACATTTGGCCTACCTAAGGGGGGGCATAAGACATTGATTGTGGCCAGGGGCCTCTGAATTCTTAATCCGGCCCTGCACCTCACCCCGGACCTCACTAATTTTCAAACCCTGGTTACGGCCTTGGTCACACCTCGGGATAGTCAGTGCCACTAACGTTGACATGACATCAGTTGCTAAAGCGTGTGTCTCGTGTTCATCCGTGTTGTGCGACGGATGGTATAGTGAAGAGCAGGTGTTGTTTCTCGGTGAAGTTTTGCTTCATCTCTCTCTCTCTCTCCTGCACTTCTGACCCTGATGAACACGTGCAGTTGTTTCAGATCCCGACTGTAACTCTTATTAACCTTTATTGCTCTGAGGAAAGACCTCAATTCCACAAGTGACTGACATCCGCGGCCCCTCAAACACCCAGCAGCACTTTAATGTTTTCAGCGCGCACATTTCCTCTGTGCGTTTGTGTTATGAGTGTTCCCGATTCCCATTACCGACGTTTCCATCCAGAACTGACTCTATCCTCTTTGCCTGCTTGAATTTATACATTTATTTATGAGCTGATCTCTGTTCATTAACTGTAATGTAAATAACATTGTGACACCCGGCAGCAGAAAAATGGATCCCATTGTGCGTTATTATAAATCTGTGGACTGGGATAAGTCATGTGTGTGTAGATACTGAGTTTGCGAGGTCAGGATCGGTGTGTGTTTTTCAGGGGGCAAACAGCGTGACCGCCGCAGACCTCAGAGGATCATTACAGAGGCAGCGGCTCTCTAAAAGTGCCACATTCATCACACACTATCCTTTCGGAAACCTTTTAATGAATCCCTTGTTTGTTTCTTCACTCCCTCTCATTTTACCGTCAGCTTATTTAGAGAAAAGCACGAGCGTTTGCTTTTTAGTGGCCCATCCAGTCAGTACTGATACGAATAAACTCTTTTAGACTGTTAGATCACATGGTAAATTAATTCATTAATCTGGATAACTCTGATAAATCAATCAACTAAATAATAATAATTTAAATGTATGTAATATATTTAGTTTTTTATATATACACTTTTTGTTTTTATGGATAAATATTGTGCATATGTATGTATATGTATGATTGATTGATATATATATAAAATATTACCAACTGCTTATTCATGAAAAGCATGAGCGTTTGCTTTTTTAAGTCAGCTGAAGCTTTCAGAAACACATCTGCGCCACTTTTGGGCTGCGTGTCTTTTATGTGCTTTAGCGTTTGCCATTGCGTGTTGCTCGTTTTCCCGGGAATGATAAGATGACTCCCCTTAAATATCCAAATGTCATGCGGCCCATCCAGTCAGTGCTGATATGAATAAACTCTGTTAGATCAGATGAGATTTAAGCATTCTGGGTAGAAAATGTCTGAGTGTGGCTTCATTCGCTTTCTGCTGAACCCTGAGCCGTCAACAGCAGCCGAGCGCCTTAGAAACACGTTTACTTCACATTATATCCGGCTAGATCTGTTATAATGTTGAACGTGGTTCCAGTGTTGTTATTGTATTAACAAAATAATAAAAATATTGAATTGAATTAAAGCTATTATGCAAAATTCGCTTTTACATGGTGTTTGAACATGAATGTGTGTGTGCAGTGTGTACACAACCCCCATATAATGGTAAAAATCCACCCACTCCTTTTTTATTCCCATAAATCATAAGCAGTGTCTCAGAACAACTGCACAGGCCCCGCCCACGACTGCTGACTGACTCCGCCCTATTATCTTAGCTCCGCCCCTCTGTGAGCTCTTCACAGTCTGCCATGTTTATCTCCTCGCTAGAGCATTTAACAGCAGCATTTAAGAAATGTGTTCTTATTAAAGCTACTGAAGTTATTCAGTCAAGCGCAGTGACTGATTTTCTGTTTTTCTTTAGTAGTTGGATTCATATTTACAGCATATATAAGAGTAAGTATTGTATATTACTCTGCTGTCACTTTAATACACAGATCTAATGTACACATGTGATTTCTTTACTTGCTGTTTACATTCACAGACATAACCGACTGTGTTTATGAACTTTGTGTGTTTTTGATAGTTTAAGAGCAATAAGACGTGTAAGAGAACTCACTTTAATACTCACGTGCCGTCTGACATCCAGCTTTTTGTGCACTTGCTTCAGATGTTTGCGCTCAGAAAACCATATATCAGAAGTTTAGACTGATATGGCTTTCAAACACATGCAGATAAAAAACTTTCATGATGGTGAAGAACTGCAATGTAACGTGGGCGTGAATACGATAAAGGTAAAGGCTCTGCCCTCTTCTGGAAAAGGGGCGGGGAGCAGCAGCTCATTTGCATTTAAAGATACATGGAACGGGCAGGTAACCGTCACATCCTTTGGATTTTCCCGTCAAAAACCTGAGTCCTTCACATAAAATCATAAAAATCAGTCTACAGGCTTTCATAGACAACTAGGAAGTCAAGGAAGGTCTTTATTTTTTAAGTTTCCTTACAAGCTGTTCACACTGGCAATAAAATGTGATTAATACAAGAAAATTCTTACATATATCCCTTTTAAGCTATTTGCCAAGGCAACATTTCTCATTTTCATTTAGTTTAACTTGATGTACTAAAATAACTAAAACTAAAATATAAATGACTAAAAAGCGACATTATAATCTCTGACAGGTTTTGGCAGACTTATTGCCCCGTTTGAGCCAGTTCGAGATCTCTTCTGATACTCTAGTGGAACCACAGGATTCTCGGGAAACATCTGAGATGGATCATCTTCAGGATTTCTCTTCATCGCTGTCAAGGAGAAACACCTGAGATCTCATGAGTGAGTTTTCTTGTGTGATTATTAGCTTTGTGCAGTTGCAGCGTGTAGGTGTGTGTGAAATTGTAGTAGTTTTGTGCTTGCGTGTGCGAAGGTGTGTGGGTCACCGCGGCCCTCTGGGGTTTAAGGCCTGATTTCTTCTGCATACGTCAGCGGGATACATCAGAGCAAATTACACCAGCGCTCAGTGGAAATTCACCTATGACAAACACACACAGACTTGTACTGGAACACAAACTGAATATCTACAGGGCAAAAGGTCAAAACAACTCAACCTTGAGGCTTTACACTAGTGCCAACACAGTGTAACACAGAGAGAGAGTCTATGGCTGCATCTGAAACCACACACACTTATCGAAAAAGAAGGCGCTTCTTTTTACACACTGTTGGTAAACAATGCAGCGAAAAATTGCTGAATTTAATCATTTTGCTTAACTTTAATTTATGCATACACATATTTAACAATTCGAATATGATAAATGGGTAAATTAACATTATTTAAAGGTGCTCTAAGCGATTTCACGCTTTTTTTAGGCCAAAACATTTGTTGTCGCATCCAGCAAACATCTCCTCACGATCCGCTAACTGCCTGTCCCCTGAACACACTGTAAAAAAACGTGGTCATGTAGACAGCCCAGGCTCCACAAACACAACAAAAACAAACTGGCCCAGCCTGGACCACGAAACATAACAAACAGTGTTCCAGCCAATAACTGACGAGAAAGATTTGGGGTGTGGGGTTAGTGCGCGTGCACATGAAGGGGTGTGTGGAGTGGAGGAGAGAGAAGCATGAAGAGGGAAGTTAGCTAGAGGAGAGATGTCCTAGACAACGACTAATGTTAAAAATGTATATTCTTGAGAGTTTTGATATGGCCGACACACGACCAAAGAGACGACGAACAAATAACAAAGAAGAGGAAAAAAAAGTCCTGAATTTACATCGGAAAAGCGTTGAAAAGGTGGCAAGAACTCCGCCGGCAGAAGGGCTTCCAATCCGACATTCAGGAGGCTCTGTTTCTGCTGGACAGGGTACATCCAGTTTGTTTTTTCTAAATGGTTCATGACTGTTTCAGGAAGCACGGAAGGGAGAGGGAGGGGGAGGGTCGAGCTAGCCTTCGTTTTGTTTGACAACTTCGAACGTCAACAAGAAGTGACGTCACCCAACATCGCTTAGAGCACCTTTAATGTATTATGAACAAACATAAATGATCAATGAACAGTATTTTATTTATAAATTAACATTTAATCTAGATTAATAAATCCTGTAAGGAAAATTGTTGTTCATCATTAGTTCAAGATAGCTTGCATTAGCTTATGTTAATATCTTGAATCTTATTGTAAAGTGCAATTACACAAGTAAGTGTTTGAAAGTAAAATAACATCAACAGGATTGATGATAAGCAATAAGCAACTCGATGACAAGGATTAAATTCAAAGGAAAATATTTGTATAAATCTGAATGACGAGGACTTTCATATGCAAATGTCTGCGTTACATTTACAAGAACCCCTGCAGGATGACTTAGGTGTTCTTTTAAAGACAAACAACAGACAGTTGAGCCGACAATCTCGAAATCAAGTTGACACAAAGAAACCGACCAGAAATGTTTAACCGTCGCAGCGAGTAAGAATTGAAACACTGTCACATTAAAACGCATCTCGAATGCCTTTCAACTGACGTTCTGTTTGTTATTAAAACCCGCAGATCCGGAGACGTGCGGGACAGAAGGCCAAAGATCCTCCCCAATGAGGAGAACACAAAATAAACCGTAAAAATAGATGAAACATCCTTCGTCTTGACATCTCTGAACAGGCCCAGACACATGCGGCTGATTGAAGACGACGACATTAAAAGCACACCTCCGAAAGAAAGAAAGAAAAAAGCCCTGATTCCACTCATTACTGCGCTTCAGACCGACACGCAGCGCAGCCCAATCATAATTAAGCTGCATAAACAGCAAAACTGCAGAGGCAGTGCTGTTACGTCAAGGGATTGATCCCGAAGATGACGGGGATGCTGGAGATTTGAAGCACGATGACTGTGGGGGTCAAGGAGCACTGAGTTACACTTAAAATCTTGTTTTTAGCAATGGAGTCCCTGCCGTGTGATTAGCACACTGCTAACATGACAGAAAAGATGCGCTGCACAGCTTTATCTCCTGGTCAAGACTAGCCTTGCATAGTCAGGCCGTTTGATTACAACATAAAGTCTGGTTCAATTTGCATGCTTAGCTGTTTGGACTAAGACTGCCAGACCTGGGAAACATCTAATCGACGTGTAAAGTGACCAACCACAGTACTTTTTGTTTTTACGAACCATGTTAGGGTCAGTTTATTTGAAACGCATACCGCACAGGCATAGAATAAAGTTCAAAATTATAATTTATTTATATTAATTTATTATAATGCATTTATTATTAATTAATAAATGCATTTATTGTATGCCAGTCTGTTATCATATAATATTTAGTTTATATAACATTTATATATTATTATTTAATAAATCATGCTGTTCTGATATATCAGCAGCATAAAATAAATTATATATGTACATTTTATATTTATAATTTTTTATTTATTATACATGTAGCCTTTCATGCCAGTCTATTGTTATATAACTGACATTAAATAATTTAATTAAAAATACATTTTTAGTTAAAAATGTGCCAACGTCTGAATTGTTGTATAAAAGAAATAAGACAAATTCTAATAATAATTTATTATTTTATCCAAAAGTCAAAAGTTGGCCTTCTCAATATTTCTCCAAACTAAAAGATTTTAGTTCTTCCTCAAAAGCGTTCAAACCAGTACATTGATAACCCGAGCTGGTGTACACAAGCCAATCAGATTCGAGTTTTCCAAATCGAGAAACTGCTTTCCAGTTTCATATGCAATATGAATCAGACAAATATGCTCTAGAACGTTCAGAGAACATTCAAATGTAACGGTCGTTTGCAAAATGACAAAATGGAATGTTGGAATTTTGAATCCAAAATGTTTTGGAACGTTCAGAAATAACGTTTTCAGAACTTAATGGGAACATTAGCAGAACGTTTTTGTTAGCTGGGAACATATGTAAAGTTTGATTACACCCCCAATCGCGATTGAATGTCATTTCCGTCACTAATTTACTGTGTGGACATAATATGCGGTACTAACGGACATGAGCGTGGCAGTAATTTACCGTCAGCCGCAGATGACAGTCAGAAAGCCCGTTTTCTTCCCGTCATCCATCAGCGCGTGGATTTGAACTAAAGAGCGATGGCCTGACGCCCGATGTTTACGCGCCTCGTTCCAGCTCTCCACTAACTCTCACTGACTTTAAATGAAAGCCCATATTCACAGACAGCTCAACATGTCTTTCTGTCAAGAGCCGCATATGAGATTGAACCCGGGGTGAGTATTTTAATCTCATCTGAAGGCAGATAGCTTTAATATTTTTATCTACTCTAACAGGGTAGCGGAAAGCGAGAGCGAACACATTTAGATGAGATTATGTCGGGCACAGTTTGAGCTCAGCGCATGTGGACGCGCTCGAGCGGAGCGCGCGTGGGAGAACGCGCTTATTCACACTTAATAATTCAACATTTTCGGCGCAAATGAACCTTAATAATTCGAAATTGCCACAGCGGCCCCACTGCGAAAGCGACATCGTTGAGATGCTTTTGAAAACATCCCCTGATGAGAAACAAAAGATTTACAGTAAATCAACAGCGACCGGTTTCTGTGCGGAGACGCGCAGCTGCTGAATATTGCAGGCAAAAGAGCATAAAATGAAGTTATTGACACAAAACCAGGGCTTCCCTCTGAACTGGCAGCCAACGCGAACAAAATGATAAAAGTTTAAAGAATCGGCATCAATATCTCAGTTCATCTCCATTCCTCCGGAGGAAGCCTGGCTTTGAAGCGCTGCGTTTGTCAATAGTCAACAATCTTTATTTATGGACGCCCTCCAGAAGGGCTGTCAGATGGGATATTTTGGTGCAGAATGAGTGTAAATCTTTCAGATTCTGTCATTATTCTCGCGGGGCGCAGCCCTGATCCGGACTCGAGCGGGAACAGCTTGCAGTCTCGAGCACCTGCGCTGATAAACTCGAACTCAGCATTATGTCTTGCACGCGCTCATGCGGGATCTGCCTGAGGCTAAAGATTTTTCATAGAGTTCACTTGTACTTGGATTCTTTATTTCTGTGTTTCTGAGAGTTGACTTGTGCTCAGTATTCACACACTCACACACACACGTATATTTATTATTGGTTGAAATAGTGCATATCAGGTGCACACTGTGGGTTTTTGCCATCGGAGAAGCAACTGTAAAAGATTTCTTTCATTATAGGACTACATTGGCAGTGTTATCGCTTAGTTTGCTCACAGTAGGCAGAGTAAGTGATTTGTTTCCAGAAACATTTTTTGTTACTGTATGCTGTCTCTTCACATCCTGATAGCAATCACTAAGTTAAGTGGTCTAAATGTGTTTGTGTGTGTGTGTGTATATATATATATATATATATTTTGTCTGTATAAGGCGTAGGACCATAAAATGTTCTTCTTATCATTGCATTCAGTCGTAGATACTTGAAACTTTGAGGGCTGGTAGTACTCTACAACAATGCCAAGGCTCACCCGATCGGCCTGAAGGGGGCGCTACAAAGCGGGCAAAAGTACAAAATCCCTCATAACTACTAAACCGTTAGTCGAGGGACCGAAATTTTGGGGTATTTTGAAAAACATACTTTTGCAAACTAGTCCTAGGTTTTTGACCCAATCCGAACCAAACCAGTGCAGCAACATTCTCTGGAGTCAGTCTTTTTCACGTGCGTAAAGGATTGTATATCGTACAATTTTTGGCACACACCCACGACATTCATACCACATGGAAGAACTCCTCATTCTGAGCATCTTTGCCTCTACCACCGCCGTCTATCGAATCGTTCGTTAAACATTGGAGATTATTTCAATAACCAACTTTGGCGAATTAGCCCTAGGTTTTTAGCTCAACTTTGATAAAACAACTGCGAACTCTCTAGGTCAATAATTATTTATCAAAAAAAAAAGTGAACTCTGGCCTTTGGATAGCTACATTTAGAAAATAGATGTGGCCAAGTCTACCCAAAAGCCTATCGTTCCTAAACAAAAACTCGTAACTTCACATCATTAGGTGAGCACATGCGGCACATGATTCTAAAGAAGCGCGCAAACTTTTACGGAGATTGGCCCATAGGTGGGGCTATAACTGTTAAAAAGGTCTAAAAATCCTGTATTTATAAATGCAAATCACATGAAATGGCTAAAAATATCCCTCTTCCTGCCTGATTTGCGTAAAACTTCACAAAATTGTTAGTGAACATGCGTCACATGATTCTAAAGCATGGAAACTTTTATGGACATCGCTTTAACTGATATAAAGGTGAAAAAAGATTAAAAATCCAATTATTTCCTTAGTAAACTTGGCTGTAGATGGTCTATTTAATCTATGATCTAAGTGATTCAATGCTTGCTAAATAAAACATAATACCTTTTTACGTGTGCGAGGCCTTAAAGCGCTCGAACCACGATAATCGCTGCCCGCAGCTATATTTATTATTGTAATGTTATGTGCTTTGAGACATGAGGTAATTTTAACGCCATTTCGCATCACGCATTTGTTCGTGTTCATGTGTTCTGGAGGAGGCGTGGCTTTGGAGACGCTCCGACGGGAGGGTGGGATCGTATTATTTCAATGCTATAGCTCACTATTGCCAGTCTTCCTTTAATTGCTTTTGCAATTGGGTTTATGGCCGTGAAAGGTTTGGTTGCACTCTTGCATTTCTCCGTTGATGACGTTTGAAAGTGCACATTCTGAAAAATGTATATATAAGTATATTTAGTAAATGTTTTGCCAGTGCTCACTTTTGCCTGTTTGTGAACAATTCAAGTTCCACCTCATGCACGAGCTGAAAAGAAGCAATCCTTTAATTCCTCAAAGTATGAAATGCACTTATGTCTCCCGTTTGTTCTCGCGGAGTCATCAATGATGTCAGGACCTCTTTTCCCAGAAGCTTATGATTCAAAAAGACCTGTATATGCAGAAACGAGTGTCTGAAGATCAGCAGAATTCAAAGCACTTCCAGACTGGAGATGAATGTGAATGTAAAAGGTTCGTTACCTTTACTAAACTCGTATAACCTTTTCTCTCCAGATAGTTTCTCATCAGCACAGCACGCTCACGTCTTTCCCCAAAAACCCAACTAAGAGGACGTCAGAGATGAAGCAGAGCTTCAACTGCAGAGGAAGAGCATAATTCATGACTCCTCAAACGCTGTTAACCTCGGTTTCGCCTCTAGATCTGGACTCCGGCCAAGCCGTGATTATTCCTCCGGAGATGTCCACGGATAGGACATCAACAATTGCCTGATCGTGCCAGATTAATTTCAACGTCACCCGCTTTCGTTTAGTGAGTTGATTGTTAAATTGATTTAATTATCAGATCCCTCTTAGTGACATTGATCTACTCTCGCTAATAGGAGTCACCTATGCATGTAATTGGCTTTGATGCATATCAAACCGAGGGGAGAACGCAGATTTAGTTATCAGTTTTAAAGGGCAGGACGAAGCAGCCAGATCGAGTTTTCCAATATGAACACAAATGTGGCCTTTTGCGTGATGGATTGTGGCATGGCTCTGCATTAATCTCTTCATATTTTGACTTGTTTGGCTTATGGATTCTGCATATTGATAGAGTCTGCCTCGAGCATTAGATGGCTGTGTTTGTGTAGGGGTCAGTCATGTTTATTAACAACGTTCCCTGCTCATTTAGTCTGGATTGCACTAATTAAAGGGTTAGCAACACCTAACACCCGTTTTACTTTCGCTTATATCTGTGATATTGCAGAGTGAAATATGTAGAGAAGAAGGACTTGACTTTATACATCAGGAATTGAATGGATCGTAAAAAACTGAAGTTGAGGGATTGAAAGAGTGATTTGTGTTGTCAGCTGAAAAAGAAAGGCATTTCGGGGGTGAGGCAAGCTGTTACAATTTGATGAAAGATTATGAAGACAAACATGACTTTACATGCAATAATGAATCGTTCACAATAAGACAAGTGTATTAGGAAGGAAGTGGGGTCTGTTTCGATTAAACCAAGAACAGCAGAGCAATAATAATAAAAAACCAATCGTATGCATGCATGATGAATGTCACTGTAAATTGGTATAAGGCTGCATTTACACTGTCAAGCAATTATTTAAATATTTAAAAAATATTATTTTGTATTTCTTCTCAAATATTTTAATTCATTTAAATTTATAATATATAAATTAATTATGACCGCCGCTAGCGTAGCTAGCGAAAGCGGTCATATAGGGATTGTCAAAGTTTTTTTTTTTTTTTTCTCCGTCACCTAACTGAATTTTTCGTCAACGATACCAGGGACACCGAAGCACCGGGGAACATGAAATTTGGTGGGCATGTAGCCCCACTAGACTTCTAAGGAAAAATTTCGTTTGGTCCCCGGGGGCCACTCCCCCCCCGCGCTGGGCCCCCCCAAACCCAAAAAAATGCAGTTTTTCCTAAATAACTACCTGAACCGTGGCACCGAGGATGAAGAAATTTTTATGGTATGTTGGTCTACTAGACTTTTACGGAAAAATTTCGTTTGGTCCCCGGGGGCCACTTCCCCCCCCCGCGCTGGGGCCCCCGTAAATTTTTCGTCAACGATACCAGAGACACCGAAGCACCGGGGAACATGAAATTTGGTGGGCATGTAGCCCCACTAGACTTTTACGGAAAAATTTCGTTTGGTCCCCGGGGGCCACTTCCCCCCCCGCGCTGGGCCCCCCCAAACCCCAAAAAATGCAGTTTTTCCTAAATAACTACCTGAACCGTGGCACCGAGGATGAAGAAATTTTTATGGTATGTTGGTCTACTAGACTTTTACGGAAAAATTTCGTTTGGTCCCCGGGGGCCACTTCCCCCCCCCGCGCTGGGGCCCCCGTAAATTTTTCGTCAACGATACCAGAGACACCGAAGCACCGGGGAACATGAAATTTGGTGGGCATGTAGCCCCATTAGACTTCTAAGGAAAAATTTCGT
Source organism: Scardinius erythrophthalmus (assembly GCF_964197995.2). NCBI lineage: Eukaryota > Metazoa > Chordata > Actinopteri > Cypriniformes > Leuciscidae > Scardinius > Scardinius erythrophthalmus. Next base: position 7,242,742 of record NC_138230.1, on the reverse strand, counting down.
TTGGTCCCCGGGGGCCACTAACCCCCCGCGCTGGGCCCCCCCAAACCCCAAAAAATGCAGTTTTTCCTAAATAACTACCTGAACCGTGGCACCGAGGATGAAGAAATTTTTATGGTATGTTGGTCTACTAGACTTTTACGGAAAAATTTCGTTTGGTCCCCGGGGGCCACTCCCCCCCCCCCCGCGCTGGGGCCCCCGTAAATTTTTCGTCAACGATACCAGGGACACCGAAGCACCGGGGAACATGAAATTTGGTGGGCATGTAGCCCCACTAGACTTCTAAGGAAAAATTTCGTTTGGTCCCCGGGGGCCACTCCCCCCCCCCGCGCTGGGGCCCCCGTAAATTTTTCGTCAACGATACCAGAGACACCGAAGCACCGGGGAACATGAAATTTGGTGGGCATGTAGCCCCATTAGACTTCTAAGGAAAAATTTCGTTTGGTCCCCGGGGGCCACTAACCCCCCGCGCTGGGCCCCCCCAAACCCCAAAAAATGCAGTTTTTCCTAAATAACTACCTGAACCGTGGCACCGAGGATGAAGAAATTTTTATGGTATGTTGGTCTACTAGACTTTTACGGAAAAATTTCGTTTGGTCCCCGGGGGCCACTCCCCCCCCCCCGCGCTGGGGCCCCCGTAAATTTTTCGTCAACGATACCAGGGACACCGAAGCACCGGGGAACATGAAATTTGGTGGGCATGTAGCCCCATTAGACTTCTAAGGAAAAATTTCGTTTGGTCCCCGGGGGCCACTCCCCCCCCGCGCTGGGCCCCCCCAAACCCAAAAAAATGCAGTTTTTCCTAAATAACTACCTGAACCATGGCACCGAGGATGAAGAAATTTTTATGGTATGTTGGTCTACTAGACTTTTACGGAAAAATTTCGTTTGGTCCCCGGGGGCCACTTCCCCCCCCGCGCTGGGGCCCCCGTAAATTTTTCGTCAACGATACCAGAGACACCGAAGCACCGGGGAACATGAAATTTGGTGGGCATGTAGCCCCACTAGACTTCTACGGAAAAATTTCGTTTGGTCCCCGGGGGCCACTCCCCCCCCGCGCTGGGCCCCCCCAAACCCAAAAAAAAGCAGTTTTTCCTAAATAACTACCTGAACCGTGGCACCGAGGATGAAGAAATTTTTATGGTATGTTGGTCTACTAGACTTTTACGGAAAAATTTCGTTTGGTCCCCGGGGGCCACTCCCCCCCCCCGCGCTGGGGCCCCCGTAAATTTTTCGTCAACGATACCAGGGACACCGAAGCACCGGGGAACATGAAATTTGGTGGGCATGTAGCCCCATTAGACTTCTAAGGAAAAATTTCGTTTGGTCCCCGGGGGCCACTCCCCCCCCCCCCCCCCCCCGCTGGGCCCCCCCAAACCCCAAAAAATGCAGTTTTTCCTAAATAACTACCTGAACCGTGGCATCGAGGATGAAGAAATTTTTATGGTATGTTGGTCTACTAGACTTTTACGGAAAAATTTTGTTTGTTTCCCGGGGGCCACTTCCCCCCCTGCGCTGGGGCCCCCGTAAATTTTTCTTTTTTGGTAATTTTTTATGGTATGTTGCTCTTAAGGGCCCACATCAACCTAGGCCATAATCACTCATTTGTGATTTGCGCCCCTCCCATAAAAAATGAAAATGCAATATTATTCTGCTTTAATCGCCCCTATCTTCAGTGGAGATGTTCAGAACTGCACCATATTTCATGTGTATGATTAACTTGACATCCTCTGGGGGTATCCTCTGCTAAGTTTCGTAGAATTTCATCCATGGGGGGGGTATAAAATAAATTCATTTATGTGCACATTTAGTGACTGTACACTCATCGGCCTGTAGATGGTGCTGTTGAGCGAAGGGTTGCTGGTTTAGGATGATACTGTCACACACATACATGCAGGAATACAAACAAACGCAAGCATGCACACACACTGACATCCACGCACAGACACACACCCATACACACACATACAAATCCACATGCACAGACACACACACACAAACACACACATGTACGCACACACACATACACGCACAGACACACACACACACACACACACACACACACACACACACACACAGACACACACATACACAAACACACACACATACATACACACACACACACACACACACACACACACACACACAGACAGACATGCACATACTACTACTTTTTTTAGGTATATACATAAACACGCAATACAGCCAAATTACTCCACGTCATTTATTTTTGTGGAAAGCCAGTGCAGGCCTGAGCGGCGGTCATATTTTGTACCGCGATGCGGTACATCTAGTTTAAATAACAATTTATATATATATATATATATATATATATATATATATATATATATATATAAACATCTAGTATCTAATATCTAGTTTTACTACATTTTCTATTACAGCACAAAAGGAGAACAATGTGGAATGACTTTTTCATTTCTAGTTTCATTATAAAATCAATTTTGTCCAAACTAATGTGTTTCTCATACAAAAATGACCCTAAACCCTTATGAAAGCTAAAAGAAAACGCAGAGTAGTTAGTGTCTTGGCAGAGTAAACGCAGTCTCTTATTAAATGCAAACAGACGTCACCATACCCCGTCTATTCATCAGGCCTTACAGTGTAAATGAGGTTGAAGAATATCATCAAGGTGTGTGTGGTTTGACTGCAGAAGCGAGTGAAGTGTGAGGCTGGCAGTCTGAGTGTGTGTGAGGTGTGTTTGTATGCATGCGGCGCGTCAGGGATAAAGAGCCGCGTCAGAAGCAGCGCAGCATGACTAAGCCCTCAAACGCCTGTTACAGCACATTTTTAACACAAACACAAGTTGTTCAGGCTGGAGGTCACGTGACCCCCAGATCGTCCAATCCCGACGGGCCGCCATCAAAAGATGCCAACACCTGGATCCATCTGGAAACTCCCCTGTCGAGAGCAACCGAAGCGAGTGTATTAAACCTGAAGGACCAATCAGCTGCCGCTCCGCATCCAATCCAGTGGCGTGATCCGATCTTCCCACTCGCACCTCCACGCCGCTCCTTACAGGCCACGGATAATTAGTTTTGCTCCTGAAACTTGAGGTTTCACTCCTCCTCCAACCAAAAAAGAATTATAAAAAACAAGCGTGACCTTAATAACGAGATGAGAAGGGCCGTGTGGAAGAAGACAGAAGGAGTTGCATCAGCGTTTTGTTGATCTGTTTATCCAGCTGTGTGTGGGAGCGCTGCTATTCTCCTGGTTTTCATTTTTCTTCCTCTTTCTCTTTATTCTTTCCAGGGATGGACTGGGACTGGAAATGCCGGCTGAATACAGGCTATTGCCTGCTGTTACAGTTCGTTTACTGTGGGATCCAAAAGTCTGAGAGCAATAGTTTCTAGAAAGTTAAACCTCAAAATAAATTTTAAACTGAAATCTAGAGCAGCACAGCTGTTTTCAACATTGACATTAATCATAAATGTTTATTGAGCAGCAAATCATCATATCAGAATGATTTCTGAAGGATCATGTGAGACTAAAGACTGGAGTAATGATGCTGAAAATACAGCTTTGATCGCAGGAATAAATAATTTGCATTTTGCATTGTATTCACATAGAAAACAGCTATTTTAAACTGCAATAATATTTCACAAGCAGAAGAAACTTGTTTCAAAAACGTAAAAAAATCTGACGACCCCAAACTTTTGAAATGGTAGTGTAGAATTAAACAACACTATTTTAGGTCAATTATTGTTGATTTATTTCTATTTTTAAAAGTGTATTAATGATGCTGATCATGATCTGTAATCATGTTTTTCAATCAAACATTTTACTCAAATAGTTTTTCTGATATATATTTTTTTAATTAAATAAAAAAATGGGTCACATTTCAGATTAGGGTCGACTTTAGCCTCAATAAACCCTAATTACTGCTTATTAATAGTTAGTAAGGTAGATGTTAAGTTTATGCAGAATAAGGCATTGATATGTGCTCTATAAATACTAATAAACAGCCAATATCCTAGTATGCTAAAAACAACTTGTGAGAATTTGCCCCTAAACTATAGTGTTACCAAAACATTGTGTAATTGTACTAGCTACTTATTTACTTCCTGAATCATTAGACCTCCGTGTTCGTTCTCTGTCCCTCTCTGTTTCATCCCCTTGTTTTCTCTCCTCACACACTGTTGTTGGATCACAGTCTTCTCTCTTCTTCTCGTTGTCAGTCAGCAGGATAACGTGTTAACGCGCATCCCTGTTGCTTTAACACATGTGGAGCGAATGGAGGCGACCTGTGGAGGAAACTCGCTGTGAACAGCGGTGTGTGTGACTGCGAACACACAGACTCTGTTGCTGCTGTCAGGTGGAGGGTGAATAACGTGCTAACGGCTTAAACCAGCGGAGAGCGAGTGTGAGGACAGTCGCTGAGAGCCCGGCGAGAATGACGTGTTTTGCAGGACCGAGGCAGCGGTGTAAGAAAACACACCGTCGATCTGTATCTAGGCCACAGACTGAGAACAGCGGAGGTCCTCGGGGAGGATAAACATGCAACTCCACTCGCCGTACAACAACAACAGCCAGTGAAATGGAAGCTGACAGAACACACACCTGCCATAAAGCACAGTGTTACACAACCTGGTTATGAATAAGTTAGATGAACCGAAATCAGTTATTCATTGTAAACATGTAAAATCAGAATTGATTGTGTCTCGGTTTTATTGAGAGGGATTCATCAGCACACTACTCCAAAAAAAATTATAATATTAACAGTTAGTCGAAAAGCTGTTAAAGGTACACTGTGTAGTTTTTTTAAGTATTTTATTTATTCATAAATAAAATGATCTGACTTATCCTCGTAAGCGAATAATTTTTTATCTTTATTTACATTGGACGGGTAAGTCCATGTCGTTCTGCCATTTTGAAAAACTATAATAGCAGAGAGGGACAAAAAGCACTAGCCTACCTCAACGCGTTTCCACAACGCGCTTTCGTTCAGAGCCAGCGTCATGTGACTGAAACCAGCTGAAACAGACAAGGAGATCAATGAGAGGCGCTTGTCACTGAAACGTGACCGGCGAATTCAAAAACAGAGTAAATATCGGGATAGCTTTTCCCAGGTGGAAAGAGCTAATGAAGGAGAAAGACTTTGAAAGGGACGCTGAAGGTGCCTGCTTTCTTCTCGACAGGTAAGTCTGTGTTATGGTCTAAAAACTCTAAATTACAAGCTTTTTTCATTGCTTGGTTGTGTAATTCATTATAAAGGCAGCATAACAGTAGAACATGCATAGTTGAACTCGATGAAGTGTTATTGGAAGACATGTTGTCATAGCTTCTTGGTACATAACGGCTACCATAGTTGCAACACACTTTTGAAAAAGCGAGGCGCTAGAGAGCACTATTACAATTTATACAATTTCATTGCTAGATGGGAGAAATTCCTACACAGTGTACCTTTAAAGTCCCCCCTATCCCTTAAAGCTCATCTTTGATCACCAAAATGACATTAAAAAAAAAAAATTCCTTGAAAAAACATTCGTCAGGGCTTAAAATATCTTGAAAATAACTCGACACCCTTGCCTCATTTAGTTTGCGGTTCTATGAATATGCAAATGAGCCCCGCCTCCACTCACTCACTCAGCTCAGAGATCCACTGGTTGACGATCACGCGTTGATCTGATTGGTTACAAGGTAGTTTGTGACGTCAGAAACACCAGCGATTTCAAAGCGTGTTTTTGAGACTGTCTTTGGTTCACTGCAGTTTTAAGGAGAAAATACTCAGCAATGGTGTCGACTTATGAATTTACACATGGTTTGTCTTAAAGAACAGCTACCTAACACCACATAGACATATAAACAACATTAAATTCTCACCACAGGGGGACAATTGTTTTAGGCTGCTGTTGTAGGTAATTGCACTAATGATGATGTGAGAACGAAACATTTCCATTGGGATTCGCTCTTTTAGCCTTCATGTTCCAGTCGGCCTCCTATTGAACACTGATTTCCACCATCCAATCAATTCCCAATGGATAAAATCAAGTCCTGTCCTGCATCTTTTCGTTCTCATTAAGGAAGTAAAATCAATTTCGAACAGCTTTTCATGTTCACTTTAAAGGAACCGTTTGCATAAACATGAAAGTTCTTCTTTACGTGCCCTCATGTTGTTGCAAACCCGTAAACATAATTGCTTGGAGAAATTTTAGAGAATCTTTATGCAAAAAGACTGAGAATGAGCATAAAAATAGTCCTTTTGACATGTTTGTCTGCTGAAGTTATACGATCTGTTCCTTTTAAGGCATGACACATTTCATATTTAGATGAAACTAAGATCAGTGTCTCGGTGTGTGTGCATTTCTGGTGTTTTTTGTGCAATCTGTGTGTTATTGTTTCCATGACTATCATTAGAGTGTATTTTAAACACACACACAGATAGAGATATACAGCCAATGTGAGAGAGGCAGAGAGATGAGGGCTGAATTCAGTGAGGCCGCAGGGCACGGTTTTATTATCTGACACACGGCGCTTCACAATGTGTGTGTGTGTTCCCGTGTTTCACGTAGATTACAGCACAAAGCTCCCATGATCTCAGCAGCTGCGAGTGTGTAAATCAGTTTTATTGTAGTGAAGAGAGAGAGATCAGCATCCCTACATTGGGGTTAAATAAAAGAAACCTCAAACATGCTGCTAAGCACTTGCTAGGCTCTTCTGGGTGGTTGTTGGATTGTTTCTTACTGGACCAATTCAAAAGTGCCAATGCTGAGTTTTTTGGGGTTTTTTTTTAGTTTTTTTGGTTCCAGAATACATGTGAGTGGTTGCTAAGGCGTTGCTATGCAGTGTTCTGAGTAGTTGCTAGAATGTACTAGACAGTTTTGTTAGGATGTTGTGGAAGGTTGCCAGGGTGTTGCTGTGCATTTTTTAGGGTATTTCTTGGTGGCATCTAGGGTGTTTTAAGCGTTTTCCTGGTCGTTGTTAAGGCGTTGCTAGGGTATTCTGGGTGGTTGCTTGGTAGTTTTTTTACTGGCCCAATCCAAAACAACCAATCCCGAGTTTTGTGGTGCTAGGATACCATGTGGGTGGTTGCTAGGGCGTTGCTATGCGGTGTTCTGAGTAGTTGCTGGGATGTTAGATTGTTGTGGAAGGTTGCCAGGGCGTTGCTGTGCAGTTGCTAGGTGTTCTTGGTAGTTGCATTTCTTGGTGGTATCTAGAGTGTTCTAGGTGTTTTCTGTGTGATTGCTAGGTAGTTGCCTACCTAGCATACTTGGATGTTGTGAGTGGTTACTAGGGTGTTGCTATGTAGTTGCTAGGTAGATACTTTCTAGCCTGAGTCAAAACCGCCCATCCCCAAGTTTTGTTGTGCATGCATGTTATCACAGGTTGACAGGGTGTTGCCGTGCACTTGTTAAGGTGTTGCTAGGGTATTCGGAGTAGCTGTTCATGTCCAAAAAGTCAAGAGCCCAAAACAAAAACAGCCTTTCGTGATTTGCTGGTTTTGTTTGGTGGTTTTAGGAGGGTTTTGGGTTGGCCAACTAACTCTAAACAGAGAGCACTGTGGGTTTATGTGCAAGTAAGTGAAATGTGTTGGTAGGCAGATTGTCTTTGCACAAACAACTGTATCCTGACAGCATGCGTGAACGCAATAATAATATCCTAATCCAGATCTGTAAATCTCCTGGAGTGTTAGTGCGTGGGTCATGCTGACGAGCGTTTACATATGGAGCGCTGCGGAGCGTCTTTTCTCCTTGATAAATGATTCTGTGAGTGAAAATGCTGAGCTAACTGTACAGATTCCACTCTGCGCCGTTCACCTTGAATAAGGATGTGCACGCCATCTATTTATGTCCCAGTGTGCGCTGCCGTTTCTCAGCTCAATTCTTCCGCTTTTGTTCAACAAACAAAAGCTTACAGAAACATAATGTTTTGTAGAAATCCACCATGTACCGGTGAACTGGCTAATCTGAATGTAAGAATGAGTTATTCTGCAATCCTCGACGTCTGAATGCAAGCACATGTTTGAGGTCACAAGGTCAGTGTTTTCTCCTGGTTAAGCTGCAGTCAGATGTGCTAAACTGGTTTAACCAGTGGAAATGAGGGCAAGTTGAGGTTCTTTGAGGCGTCATCACACCTCTGGGGTTTTCTGGAGTTCACAGCAACCGCTCAGTCACAATCACTTCTTAATGCAATACAGCTTTATTATCCCCAATTTTTTTTGTTGAATATATTCTTGTTATTAACGTAGATCGATCTATCTATCTATCTAGATTTGCATTTTGTGTGACTTAAAATAATGTGCACGTTTATGACATTTGTTCTTTTTAGAGTTTAGCAGAACAAATCACCATCCAATTCCCTTATATTGAAAAAGTTGTTCAGACATTCAGCCTGACATCTCAAAGAAAATGAGTAAATGATTACAAAATGTTCATTTTTGCTTAATTATTTCTTCAGTATTAAGGGCAGGAAGTTTAATCGACACTCAGGCCGCCACACTTCAATTCAACACTCAGCGTTTCAATATTTGCTGATTGTGTTATGTGAGATATCCACATGCTCCTTCTTAATGGTTTTAATGATTCATTCTCCTCAGAAAGTGAAGAGGATCTGAACTCCAGCCCTTGTCAGGAGATCTCGTGTCTCCTTGGAGAGAGGACACCGGGTCACAGGATCCTCGGCTCTGCCAGACGCAGTCAACAGATGCAAATCCTCTGAATAGGCCTCATTAGCACTTAGCACTTACAACCAGACCAGATGTCACGCCAAACCTATTTTCATACAAATCCAGCTAATTAATTCCTGAAAAAACCTGCTGCTCCTTCAGGGAGATGAGGGAGAAATGGCACCATGAATCGTAGGGCCTATTTAAATTCCCGTTTCCTCGCGGAGAGGAGCGCACCATTCATAATCTGGTTTGTCGGGATTAAAGAGAAAAGGGGAAATCACCATCACAATGGGGAAAACTGTCGCACGTCTTTCCTGCGCTCATGAAATATGAAAAGGCGAGTCGGGCGCTCGCGACACGCAGGACTCCAGAACGGGCTTCGCTCTGAAATGCTTGCCAAGAATTAATCAACTGCAAAGGAAAATTATTATGAATTATCCATACTTTGTATGGGAATCTATATCCATCATTGTGTGCAATGCACTTTTATTTAATGCATTTTGCAGCTGTAGAAATCAGTTCCTGAAGGAATTAGCCTACTTTTTAAAAAGTTTTTTTGTGTGCCTGTTTTATCGTCTGCCAGGCAAAAATCACAAATTTGATTGCTCACTATTGCTGTTGTTTATATCTATATGCCATATCTACAGTACAGAATAATCTTGAGTCAGTAAGAAAACACCTAGCATCCACAAGTATGACCATAGCAACATCCTAGAAACATTTTTAACCTGCGTAGTAACGCCCTGGCAACCAGTGAGCTTTTCATGGACAAACGACTCACTGTAGAGATCGGTCTCACATTACAATAGGCTTTGAATTTAGTTTGGAAATACATTCTCCAAAATCATAGCCTTGAAATACGAGTTAAAATATAGACGCTCTGCTGTGGAGCACAATAATATTCAAATCTTAAAACTCAACCTTAAGGACATGAGTGTGTGATAATAAAGGCTTCAGCCGCAAAAACACACAGCGGATCTTTGATGGAATATTCAAGAGGTCTTTTCTACCTCAATGTATATTTCAACTGGCAAGCATTTTGTGCAACAGAGTACCGAAATATTTATCATCAGACTGCATCTGATCTATTGGACCATCTAAACACCGGTTACCTGATGCTTTTACCCTAAACGAACCTCTTCTGTTTTTACACACTGCATTAGACAGTACATTTAGGGAAAGTCCATTTAGAGCTGTGCCAACACAATTTGACATAAAGCCATTTCAGCTTGCTTGCGTGTCTCTCAGAATACGCATATATGCATTATTAGGATTGTAGTTATTGTATCTCCTCGTCCTCATGCCGCAGACACACTTTCATAGTGAGAAACCTTTTTAAGGACCACTGGCTTTTACAATTAGATTTATTAGCCATAGAAAAAGCGAGATGAAAAAAAAAAATCAATTTGCTGAATCATAGAGGCCATTTTTCTTTAAGCAGGAACGTCTGGGATGAACAGTTGAGTGTTTCAGTTGATGAATATTCTGCACTTCATTAGACAAGCTGACTTCTGTTCACACGACTCTTACCTGAAACATGCAAACTTTACACAAGTATACAGACGTGAACGATTTGCTTAATGCATTGCAACCTGGACACATCATGCATCATGCATTGAGTTTGAGTTCCTGGAGAAACTTCGGCGTGAGCAGCTCCAAGGTCATGGGTTCGATTCCCAGCAAACTGCAAGTCACTTTGGGTAAAAGCTTCTGACGGATGTAAATGAAGGCTGTCCAGCTGTGATATGGCCAACATAGTTGTCCTTAGATCTCCATCTTGCACATTTTCCCTCATATTTAGGCATTTTTTCTGCAGTCTTTTTACAGAATGTGAATTTAAAGCAAGAGCACATCTCGTGTTTTAAGCATCTTATGTACAATCATCTGATAAACACCTTAAAAAGATCAGATTCATGTACATTTAAAACATTGTGCTGGACGTCGCTTTAACATCCAACAGGAAACACTTATTCAGAAAATAACATACTGCAGTTTAGGAAACGCTTTAAAAACTAAATTCATTAAAGATTTTTTTTTTCTCATTGAGAAAATCACCATTTGCCTCTCCTCTGTAGTTTCATAAGAGATCTCACAAGTCTGCGATTGAAAACCAGAGATCGCAAACATTATTCAAAGAGCAAATGATCTGAGTTGTTAAATGTCTAAAATTAACTGTCTATTTTTGTTCCTTTTTAGGAGAAAAGAAAGAGTGACTGAAGTCTCCTGAGATATGAAAGACCAGCCTTTGAGCAAAATAAATGTCTTGTTGACATGCATGGAAGAATAATACCAGACAGAGACCTTAAAGAGGACAAGACAGAAGATGGTACAAGTGAAATATTATGAGAAAGGGATGTGGTTTTAATGAATACGAGTGCAGTAAAGGAGAGAAGCGGTGTGTGTTGCATGTCCTCTGAACACGTTGCGCTCCAGACACGATTAGCTTCATGGCTCTGGGCAAACATGGCATGCTGAGGAAGCGTTGAGCTCATTACGAATCTCATTCAAGTCGTTCCCGGCGTCTCGTTCGTCGAAACCGTCCGCACTGACCCGCCGGCGCAGTCGAGTCCATTCACACTGATACGCTTTAATGTGTTTCAACCTCGCCTCTACTCAAAGAAGAACATTAACTCGCACCTCTGGCTGATTTGCTTAATTTCTGTAAATGAGGCCTTTGGCCTCTGGAGTGACTTTTAGGTGGAGAGGACGGTGTTATTGTCTGGTGCCGCTGGAAGAGTATTAAACCAGAGCCGCTGGAATCACCACTGTACCAGTGAGAGAGGATTCACCAGATGACTCGAGAACATTATCAGATCTAACAGAGAACACCAGAGGAACGTGATCATGACACAGCACATCAACACAAACCAGACCATTGATGTGAACTGTGCCAGGGATGGATGAACTGATAGATAGATAGATAAATAGACAGACAGACAGACAGACAGACAGATAGATAGATAGATAGATAGATAGATAGATAGATAGATAGATAGATAGATAGATAGATAGATAGATAGATAGATAGATCAGTCTCAGTTTCTGCTTTCACATGCTCGTTTATTTTTTCCTTGTCTTTTAACACTCAAAACCAACATTCAGGTTCTCTCTCTCTCTCTCTCTCTCTCTCTCTCTCTCTCTCTCTCTCTCTCTCTCTCTCTCAAGAAAGATTCAAGATTCAAACAGCTTTATTGGCATGGTGAAAAATCTTTACATTGCCAAAGCATTCAAAACACTTTACAATTTAAAAAAAAAAAAAAAACTTTTTCCATTAAAATAAACATAGCAATAAAAATGTTTAATCTTCTAATATTTCTGTCAGTGTCTCTAGGTGTATTTTTTTAACCTTTATTTTACTAGGGAAAAACACAAAATCACATTGAGATTAATCTCTTTTACAAGTGAGCCCTGGTCAAGAAGGCAGCACATAGAGGATACACTTTAACAGACATCAAGTAACAAACAGACAGGAATGCACAGGAATATTAAAAATAAAAACCATGTGTCCAGTAATTGATTTGTTCACAAAGGTCAACCAATGATTGAGCCTTCTTGTGTTAAGTGAGGGCCAACCAACCATTTCATATAATACAGTGAAGGACAAAGTACTTTGCATGCATTATAAATCTCAATGCTGAATGATACACAGAATCCAATGATTTCAACAGGGTCTTCGAGGAGTGTCTGGAAAACACATCTCTATAGTCTAAAACCGGCAAAAGGTAGATTCAACCAGCTTTTTCTCGACTTTCTGTGTGAAGCAAGAACTGCTTCTGAAGTAAAAACCCAGCTTTAATCTCAATTTAGTGAGTAACTGTTTAATATGCAAATTAAAAGACATGTTTTCCTCCAACATAATCCCAGATATCTGTATGAGCAAACTAATTCTATTGGCCTGCCCTGTAATGTGTGGAGCTAAGGCAAGGGTCTAGTAAAAAAACATGTATTTAGTTTTCTTATCATTTAGAACTAAATTTAATGCATGTAGATTAAAGGTGCTGTATGTAGGATCCAGCGGCCTCTAGCGGTGATGTTTCAGATTGCAACAACAGCGCTCGTGCGCGTGCTCAAACTCAAGAGCGCGAACTCACTACCGGCGGCCACACTTTTCAACACAACGGAGAAAGCATCACACAACATGCTGGAAACTCTTGTAAACTCCCACTGCAACATTACCATAATAGGCTACTTTTATCAGCTTGACGTAGAACTAATGCTCCATGCTCGTACCATGATAACGTTACATTGACTGTATTTTGCCGACATGTGGTGTTATCTAGCATTATTTCACTAACTATTCGTGTATCTTTCACAATCAGCAATGTCAACATAGGTCAATGAATGAAAACGAAAACGGTTAGTCAACTAGACTGGACAATTTCAGTGTAACAATAAGACAGTAGGAAGTAATATTACTGTACTGTACATGTCTGGAAATGTGTATTATAAACAATATGATAGTAGTGGGATGAGTGACGTTAGACAGTAGATCTAGTACATAAAATAAAAGTTACATCCTAAAGCACCTGCTTTTTGTTATCATGGAACAGTCTTTTGTATTCATTTCATGTCTTATGTATGTTATATTTTACCTTGCTATTTCAAAACGGAGGTCTCTCCATAATTCAAACGCTCTGCCGATGTTGATCCGTGTTTTCGTCCTGAGTCGATCCGATTGACGTTTGGCCTGACGAGCTTCAGCAGATATATATATATATATTTTTTTTTTTTTTTTTTTTGGAGTTTGTGTTGGAGTCTGTGTTGTGCTGGAGGCAGGTCGTTTTTTGGTGTTATCAGACTCCATGTCGTTAGCTGCAGTGCAGTTGCAATAGACTGTAGGCTCGGGAGCGCGCATGCACGTCACATCCGGTGGATTTCGCAGAAAATCCGACCCGGAGACTTCACATAAAAATAGGATTACTGGCCTTCAGAGGTAATAGCAAAACACGAAAAGTGGATCAATGTAATGTGTGATTACAACCCCTTCACAGACGGCCAATAAAAAAAGGATTCATTTTATAAAAAAAGTTACATACAGCACCTTTAAGCTGAATATTTGCAAATGCTTTTTGTAGCTTTAAAATTGTCTCAGCAGGTGATTTTGCAGAACAATAGATAATGGTATCATCAGCATACAGGTGTATTTTTGCAATAATAACATTTACACTGAGGTTATTAATATATACTGTAAACAGCAAGGGCCCCAAAATAGAGCCCTGTGGTACTCCAGAGTTAACAGTCAGTTTTTCAGACATATAGTGTGGGAGATTTTTCCCCTACGCACCTGACTTAGGTTTAACCTGGTGTCCCTGACACCTGAAAATATTATACTCAGTTGAGTTACCTCTGAACGCGCGAGTTGACGCCGAAGACCGCAATCTAACCCCGCCTAAGAGTCTCACAAAGATTCGAATGACGTCTCGCCCCCTATCGAACACTACCACTTTGGAATAAGGTCTCTAGTGTTCTTAACGCGATCCACACTATCACTTGGTAGTAAGGTCTCAGGTGTTTCGCTATGTTTAGCTTGTCTCCCTATCTGACTTGCTGCAGCAATAATCGATGAACAGACTTCAGCAAATGTCCTTTTAATGATTTAATAACGGCCGGAAGAGTTCCCGAGCAGTTCTCAGGGAATCTCCCCCAAGAAGAAGCAAGGCCGGAAGATCTCAGACAAATTCCATTGAGAATCCCACCAGCAAACACGAATACAACAGTTTTTATAGAATAAGGGGTATAGCAAAATGGCATGAAACATTACATCATTTGATTGGTTCTTTTTAGACAAGCCCTTCTGTTGCTAGGTAATGATTCCTTCATAATCACAGGGTTTCAAACCTAGTCATCTGTTTAGTTTCATTTCCCCTATTTGTTATTTACACACACACACACACACACACACACTGTCACAGTTCTGTCACCCTTGTCTGGGTTTTCTCTTGGTTTAGTGACAGAGCTGTGACACTCCCGGTTTGTCATGTGTTGTGTTAGTCTGGTCTGTTGTGAGCACATAGCTGTCGTGTTATTTCCTTGTGCCATGTGCTCTCCTGTCAATCGTCAAACCCCGCCCATCTTGTTATCTCGTTATTGTTTAATGTCCCTCACCTGCCTGCCTCGTTACCTTCCTTGTTTGTTCCCTATTTAGTCCCCCTGTGTTTGCAGTCCTGTGCTGGTTCGTTGTCTATGTTCCCTCGTGTTCTTCTTGATGCCTGCCTGAGTTCTCCCCTGTTTTTCCCCCACGGAGTTGTTTTGTTTGTAAGTTTGTTTTGTTTACTTAATAAATTCCTTTTACGCACATGAATCCTCGCTTCCTGTTTTACCCATTACGTGACAGAACGAACCAGCCATAATGAGGATTCAGCGGAAGGATTCACGCCAGCCACCAGCCTCTCCTATTTCCTGCCCGCGTTATGAACGCATTGTTAAGTTCACCGCCTTGAGTTCCCTTCGACAGAAGGGGACGAATGTGAGAGACTTTGCCCTGGAGTTCAGCTCCGCTGCAGAGGGGCTGGGGCTGGGTGAGATGGCCCTTAAGGACCTATTTAACTACGCCCTTGAGGAGCCCGTTGATGTTTGGACAATGACAGGGCTGGAGCGATTGACGTTCTGGAGGTTCGTTGACTTTCTGGAACGACGAGAGAACCCTCCAGTGAGGCAAACTACAGCGGTCCCAGTTCCGGTGGTCCCGAGTCCGGTGGTCCCAAGTCCAGTGGTCCCAGTTCCGGTGGCCCCAGTTCGGGTGGTCCCGAAACGGAGGAGGAGAAGGAAGACTCCCTCCATGACTGTTCCGGTGGCCTCAACTTCGGTGGTCCCGAGTCCAATGGTCCCAGTTCCGGTGGTCCCCGTTCCGGTGGTCCCGAGTCCAGTGGTCCCAGTTCCGGTGGTCCCGAGTCCGGTGGTCCCGAGTCCGGTGGTCCCGAGTCCGATGGTCCCAGTTACGGTGATCCCAGTTCCGGTGGTCCCGAGTCCGGTGGTCCCAATTCCGGTGGTCCCGGGTTCGGTGGTCTCGACTCCGGTGGTCCGGAGACGAAGGAGGAGGAAACGGGCCTCTTCAGTTGATTGTCCGGTGGCTCCTAACACGGAGACCATCCCGGAGGTGACTGCCGTCACTGACGCACCGCCCAGGCGTCCTGCTCTGCCCGCGCCGCCCAGGCGTCCTGCCCTGCCCGCACCGCCCAGGCGTCCTGCTCTGCCCGCGCCGCCCAGGCGTCCTGCTCTGCCAGCCCCGCCCAAGCGGCTCGCCCTGCCGTCCCCGCCCAAGCGGCTCGCCCTGCCGGCCCCGCCCAACCGGCTCGCCCTGCCGGCCCCGCCCAAGCTGCTCGTCCTGCTGGCACCACCCCAGCGACACGTCACGTCTGCCGATCCAGAGACTGTTCACGTCACGTCTTTCGATCCGGAGACTGTTCACGTCACGTCTTTCGATCCAGAGACTGTTCACGTCACGTCTGCCGATCCAGAGACTGTTCACGTCACGTCTGCCGAGCCTGTGTCTTCGGACAGGATGGCCGCTGCCGAGCCTGTGTCTTCGGACAAGATGGCCGCCGCCGAGCCAGATCCAGTGTCTGCGGACAAGATGGTTGCCGCCGAGCCTGTTCACGTCACGCCTGCCGAGCCTGTGTCTTCGGACAAGATGGCCGCCACCGAGCCGGTGGTATCTGTTCCTGAGCCGGTGGTATCTGTTCCTGAGCCGGTGGTATCTGTTCCTGAGCCGGTGGTGTCTGTTCCTGAGCCGGTGGTGTCTGAGCCGGTGGTATCTGTTCCTGAGCCGGTGTTGTCTGTTCCTGAGCCGGTGTTGTCTGTTCCTGAGCCGGTGGTGTCTGAGCCGGTGTTGTCTGTTCCTGAGAGGGTGTTGTCTGTTCCTGAGCCTGTGGTGTCTGAGCCGGTGTTGTCTGTTCCTGAACCGGTGTTGTCTGTTCCTGAGCCGGTGTCTGTTCCTGTGCCATGGCCGCTTGAAGGGTCGTCTCCGCCGTGGCCGCCCGAGGGGTCGTCTCCGCCGTGGCCGCCCGAGGGGTCGTCTCCGCCGTGGCCGCCCGAGGGGTCGTCTCCGCCGTGGCCGCCCGAGGGGTCGTCTCAGCCGTGGCCGCCCGAGGGGTCGTCTCCGCCGTGGCCGCCCGAGGGGTCGTCTCCGCCGTGGCCGCCCGAGGGGTCGTCTCCGCCGTGGCCGCCCGAGGGGTCGTCTCCGCCGTGGCCGCCCGAGGGGTCGTCTCCGCCGTGGCCCCCTGATGGGTCGTCTCCACCGTGGCCCCCTGATGGGTCGTCTCCGCCGTGGCCGCCTGATGGGTCGTCTCCGCCCTGGCCGCCCGATGGACTACCTGCTCCACTCTGGCCACCTGAAGGGTCGTCTCCGCCCAGACCGCCCGATGGACTATCTGTTCCGCCCTGGTCGCCTGAAGCGTCGTCTCCGCCCAGGCCGCCTGATGAACTGTCATCCCCTGTGTCCATTTCCTCCCATGGTCTTGGCCCCTCCGTCCCTCCCCCTAATCCCCCACAGTTCTACCTCCCTCCTTTCCCTCTCGGTGTATGTGTTTTGATCTGCTTGACTTGTCTGCTTTTTGGTCTTGCACGTTTGATGTTCTTGTCTTGTTTTTTGTGTCCCTCCTTGGGAACGCCAGGTGGCGTTCCTTTGAGGGGGGGTAGTGTCACAGTTCTGTCACCCTTGTCTGGGTTTTCTCTTGGTTTAGTGACAGAGCTGTGACACTCCCGGTTTGTCATGTGTTGTGTTAGTCTGGTCTGTTGTGAGCACATAGCTGTCGTGTTATTTCCTTGTGCCATGTGCTCTCCTGTCAATCGTCAAACCCCGCCCATCTTGTTATCTCGTTATTGTTTAATGTCCCTCACCTGCCTGCCTCGTTACCTTCCTTGTTTGTTCCCTATTTAGTCCCCCTGTGTTTGCAGTCCTGTGCTGGTTCGTTGTCTATGTTCCCTCGTGTTCTTCTTGATGCCTGCCTGAGTTCTCCCCTGTTTTTCCCCCACGGAGTTGTTTTGTTTGTAAGTTTGTTTTGTTTACTTAATAAATTCCTTTTACGCACATGAATCCTCGCTTCCTGTTTTACCCATTACGTGACACACACACACACACACACACACACACACACACACACACACACACACACACACACACACTCAAAGTCTTTTTCCCTTGGTTTCGAACAGTACATTTTGTTCAAATGTTAGAATTTTAGATGTTAGAGTTACAAAAAGTTTGATATACAGTTTACTATTTTATTAATTAAAAAATCGATCACAATGGTTATTTAGAAGTACATGTTGACATGTTGTCCTGCGCTCGCTTCTCGTGACAGGACCTCACATACCTGGCAGCCAGGTTTGAGCTCGCTGGGCTTTCTCCTAGCAGGAGTGGGAGTTTATCCATATTTGATTCCTGATGGAAGTCTTTCTGGTGGGTTGTGAAAAGGGGGAAGAAAGTGTCCCTAATGTTTGTATAATTGGGACAGGATGTCAAAATGTGGAGCTCTGTTTCTACTTGATTCTCTGAGCAGTGAGGGCACAGTCACTTTCTCTCTCTCTCTCTCTCTCTCTCTCTCTCTCTCTCTCTCTCTCTCTCTCTCTCTCTCTCTCTCTCTCTCTCTCTCTCTCTCTCTCTCTCTCTCTCTCTCTCTCTCTCTCTCTCTCTCTCTCTCTCTCTCTCTCTCTCTCAATTCAATTCAAATGAGCTTTATTGGCATGACTTGTACAGTATTGCCAAAGCATTGGCCATTACATAAGCAATGAACAAAAAAATCAATAGTCAATAAATCAATCAGTAAACAAATCAACCAGTAAACAAATGCATGAATACATTTATATAAACAAGAAAGAAAAAGAAAAAGAATAAAAAAAACACACACCTTTGTACATTTGTACCAACATTCAGGTTCTCTCTCTCTCTCTCTCTCTCTCTCTCTCTCTCTCTCTGTCTCTGTCTCTGTCTCTCTCTCTCTCTCTCTCTCTCTCTCTCTCTCTCGTCTCTCTCTCTCTCTCTGTCTCTCTCTCTGTCTCTGTCTCTCTCTCTCCTCTCTCTCTCTCTCTCTCTCCTCTCTTGTCTCCTGTTTGTCTTCCTGCTTGTCTGCTGTCTGGTTCATCAGGTGTCTTTGATCCGTCGCAGATCTCTCTCCATCATCTCTTCATCTGTCACTCCACTCACGGTCAGCGCCGCAGCAGAACCGGATCCTCCAGGACTCTTCCAGTCAATCACTGCGTTAGAAGGTTCCCGACACCTCATCAAAGCCGCCGGTCCTGAAGAAGCCTTGCCGGCTCGTTTGTAAGTCCAAGTGCTTATGGAACGAGTTTTAAAACTACACACAACAATAGCCTCTTGAAACTTGAGTTCGCTGACAGCACGACCTGTTGACATGCGCTGGCTTCAAAGCACTGAATATGAGCTTGGCAGATCATTCATCATTCATGTGTGACTAACATAACCCAACACAACCCTTGAGAAGTGTTCGTGGATAAATGAAGTTTGGGAGATGATGCATTCTTCTCACATCCTCCGTTTCATTCACAGTCTCCTCTGCAGGTCATCCTCAAAAACAGGATTCATTTTGAGGGCAATCATACGAAAGATGCGATGTGTAGCCTATTATCTAAAATTGATGTTATACTGCCTAAACTGATATTGATCACACACAGCGATCAAAGAACGAATACATTCTGACCAAGACCGAATGAAGCGTGCTTTGCTGAGCGAATAAATGGCAGATAGTATCAATGTGGGAGGTTGAGGACAGAATCATAACTAGGAATTTACATGAACTCTGGCTTCAGATAATATTAGATGATCAAGATGATATCTGGCCTCTGAAATCAATGCATCCACTATTATTCTTCAAAGGATAGTTTACTCAAAAATGAAATTTGTCACCTGTTGTTCCAAACCTGCATTACTGTTTATTCTTTCATCAAAAAAAAAAAAAAATATATATATATAATATAATAATAATAATACAGTTTTTCTCAGTCGCTTTGGTGCATTTCTCACATCACTATTTACATTTGCACAACAGTTAGTTCAACCTCCACAACATTTAGTCATTTGTGCACATCATAGTAGCAGTTTCTCATTCCTTCCAACAAATTGCAAATGCTTTTGGACATGCATCAATTGCTTTCATACAACTCTCTGCTGTTTTATAACATTATCATTTGCTTATGTCATGTCAGTCAAAATTAACTATACTTGTGAATGCTGAATAGTCATTCCATATAAAACTAATAGTCCTCATTTCATTGCTTGAGTCATTACATACAAAAATGTTGAACTAGCTGTCAAAATTTGTCATTTAAAAAAAAAATAAATCCTGAAAAAGTCTCCTAAATTGAACAATTTGCAATTGAGCAAGAGATGATATTCGCTGTGATGTAGATGAAATTATGTGACCAGACAGAGAGGAACGTCTGGATGTGCATGAATGATTACAGTACCATGTATGTTGTATGTTCAGTTCCAATATGTTCTGCAATATTGTGTACAGTTGTGCACAGCTCTACCCAAAGGGAGTTTATGTTTGTTGTAAATAATGGTGTATTTTTTCTTTGCACAATGCTGTGAACAAATTAGAATTGCAAAGAGCATATGCAGTAAAAATGTGAAACATACATATATTCAGTGTCTTGTACTCAGTTACCTCATAAATACAGTAATGTGTAACTTTACTGTATTTTTCAAATGGCTGTGCAAATAGTATTTAGTGCTGTCTTGAGCATTTTCAGGTAGTGTCACCAAGATCTGACTTTTATCATTGGAAAACATTTACAGAGTAAACTGTCATAATGAAAACACGACTAAGCCATTTGACTATCTTGTTCATAAACGATGGTGTCAGGACTTTTTATTTTGATGACACTGACACTTTCATTGACATAAATACTTGCTTTTGAGGAATGGGCTATCCATTTTGAGCAAGTGACGCACTTTTGCAGGTTATCAACTAGGTTTTGCAGTTTGTACTATTTGTTTTGAGAACTGCATTAACTGTTGTGCAAATGTAAATAGTGTTATGAGAAATGCACCAAAGCGACTGAGAAAAACTGTAATAAAAAATGTTTCCATACAATAGAAGTCCATTCCATGATAGGGTACAAACTGGAATCTCATTAATGAATAAAGGGACAACTTAAATGTTATTAGAAGTGAGAACATTATGAGCTAACACAAAATGTAACAAGTTTCATATAACGACTGATTAATAGTGTTGACAACTTTCAACAGGCTCAACTATTCAAACATATACCAATATAAAACTAAATAATTTAGAATTTAATCAATTTAGAAAAAAAATTATGTATTCCTTTATAGTCTTTTTTAATTTTTCAAATAATACAGATAATTATTTATTTATTTTTGTATTATTTTATTTTATTTTACTTAATTTTATTATTTATTTATTTTATTTGATATGTCCCATACATGATATTGAATATGGCAAAAAAAAAAAAAAAAAAAAAAAAATATATATATATATATATATATATATATATAATATTATTATTTAAAAAATATATATTTTATTTATTTATGCATGTATGCATGTATGTATGTATGTATTTATTTATTTATGCCATATCCAATATCATGTATGGGACATATCAAATAAAATTTGATATGATCAATTTTGATATGATATGAATGAATTTTGATTTGATATGATAAATTCAGATCAATTTTGATTAATATATAAATATATTGTGTTCCACAGAGAAAAGCAAGTCAGGGGGTTTGAAAAAAAAGAAGAAGAAGCAACTAACCTGCTAATTTTTGCTGGTCAACATCTTAAATAAAGCTGTCCCACACCTAGACTGGCATCAGACCAGCAATAACCAGCATATTTTCATCAGGGTGACTTTCTCTCCCTCTCTCCCTCCCTCCCTCCGTCTCTCAGCGTCTGTGTGAAGCTCTGCCTGGGTGACACTCGTCAAACGGCTGTCATTGTTCATATCTCACGGAGAGGTGAGAGCGTAACACAAACAGGCTGTGACACGACACGGCCGGTGTTAAGTGACAGTGTGTGATCCTCCGTCTGAGAACACGACCTTCTCCAGCGGTTCAGGCCTCTAATAAGACTGACCCCTCGCTGTCATGTACTGTAGAGATTCTGCTGGAGAAAAGATAGAAACGTCACTCAAAACCTTCCAGTCCATACAGAGCAAGTTCATTCCCAGAATACGGTACAAACTGGTCAGCAGCTGAGGTACAAACACATTCATATTATTTGAAGTGAGAACATTATTTGTGAGCTAACATAAAATGTCAAGCTTAACTATCCAACCAGATACCAATTCATTTTATACATTTTTATTAGGGATGCACGGATATGAAAATTTTGGCCGATACCGATACCGGATAATTCTTTATATCTGAAAGCAGATTTAGCTGATAAACATAAATCCAAATTTTTATATAATTTTTGAGAGCCTGATTACAAAACCAAAAGTCTCACCATTAAAAGCCTTGTCCCAAACACACAATTATATAGAATGTTCTCATTATAATTTTATGTTGCCTAATTGACTTGCGCTGCTCATGTTGCACTGAACTGTATTTTCCTTTTTTGAAGTGTTTTCAATCATATTTCAAGCAATTCAAAACCATCGTGCCGAACAGTGCGCATCTGAAGTGTCTCATCTGAAGGAAATAATCCATTAATAATCGGCTTATTAACATATATCGGCCGATACTGTAATGGTGGCCGACATGTCGTGCATCCATTTATATGAATGTAGATGTAGATTTTGATGTAGATTTAGTGATTATTTAGATGTAATGATAGATTCCAGTAGACTCTTCCTTTATAGAATCTTCTTGTTAGAGTTAATAATAACAAATCAGAATTGAAACCCCATCTACGTCTGCTTACAGTCCTGATATTCTGCAAGATAAAATCTCCCCTCGTTGAGTTTTTTCCTCATTGCATATTGTTTTTCATTTGTAAATGTCACATTACTGAAGGAAAATGGATACAGTTTTATCCTGAGTGTAAAAGACTAAAACTCAGTAATTCTGGTAATGAGCATGTGGCAGCAGCGTCTGATAATGAACAGAAAGGTCGTTAACAGAGACGACAACATACGACACATAAAGAAGGAGGCTGAATGAAATGGATTTTACAGTGCTTGACGATCAAGGTGATGATCTCTCTCGGTATGTGGATGCGCTGGCCCTCGGGGAAGTCGACTGTAATTGGACGTTCTCATCTCCTAATGCGCCTCCAGCTCGGAGCGCCGCCCTTCATCATCACAATGACCTTCATTCCCGCTTCATCGTCTTCACAACACGACGCAGATCTCAGAGACAGACAGAGCACAAAACCATAAACAGATTACTTTCTTGCCTTGTTT
Organism: Scardinius erythrophthalmus; assembly: GCF_964197995.2. NCBI lineage: Eukaryota > Metazoa > Chordata > Actinopteri > Cypriniformes > Leuciscidae > Scardinius > Scardinius erythrophthalmus. The sequence continues at coordinate 7,219,782 of NC_138230.1, read as the reverse complement.
TACTTCGCCTGTGGATGAATAGGGTACAAAATGTCGTCCCATTAAATTTTATTTTATAGGATTTTAAACTGTTTAGATACACTATATCAGGGTTCCTGGAGGTCCACTGCCCCGCAGAGTTCAGTTTCAAACACCCCTGAACAAGCTGGTCAAGGTCTTCAGAGTGAAATAAGGCTTGCAAGCTGTTGGAAACCCATTACGTGAAGCTCCCGCCGCACAGTTTTCCTGCCTTTGATAATGGCAGTGGAAGTTTGTCAGCAATGGAATCGGCAGAGCGTTGGCGACTTTAACTCTCCATGCGCCTCTGACCCCGTGTGACTTCATGTGGTCTTCTGCTGCTGGTCCTGACACCACTTACAGTTGACCGTGGAATATCTAGCGGGGATGAAGTTTCACGCAAAGGTGGCATCCATCCACGCTTGAATTCTCGGAGCTTTTCAGAACAACCTTTTTTTCCGCAAATGGAAAATATATTTTTTCCATAAACTTGATTTTATATACCTGTGACAAAGGGTCTGAGTGAACAACCCAGTCTCACGGCAGTTCGTGACATAGTAACGAAATTTAATCTATTGATTCGTGTTCGTGGACACGATTTCCCCCATTTTTTCGTGTCAGTCAGCACGACTTTCAATCTAATGTATTTCAATGGGACGTATTTTTCGTGCCTGCACCACGTTTTTCTTTCGAGAGCACAGTATTGTTTTTTTCTCAATTGTTATTCATTTTGCAAACTTTAAGAGCTACATTAGCCTACTCAATATTTAATCAAGAGATTTTAATCCTCGTTTTTATTGCTTTATATTCGTTAGGCTACTCAACATTAATCTATTTATTCTTGTCCAAGGGCACAAATATCCTTCTTTTTTTCGTGTCACTCAGCACGACTTTCAATGCATTTCAATGGGACGTATTTTTCGTGCCTGCACCACGTCTTTCTTTCGAGAGCACACTATTGTTTTTTTTCTCAAATGTTAGGCTATTCCTTTTGCCAACTTTATGGACTAGGCCTACATATTACTCAACATTTAATCAGGAGATTTTAATCCTTGTTGTACTGCTTTATATTCGGCAGGCTACTCAACACGAATTGATTCGTGTCCATAGGCACGAATTTCCTTCTTTTTTTCGTGTCAGTCAGCACGACTTTCAATCTAATGTATTTCAATGGGACGTATTTTTCGTGCCTGCACCACGTTTTTCTTTCGAGAGCACAGTATTGTTTTTTCTCAATTGTTATTCATTTTGCAAACTTTAAGAGCTACATTACTCAATATTTAATCAAGAGATTTTAATCCTCGTTTTTATTGCTTTATATTCGTTAGGCTACTCAACATTAATCTATTTATTCTTGTCCAAGGGCACAAATATCCTTCTTTTTTTCGTGTCACTCAGCACGACTTTCAATGCATTTCAATGGGACGTATTTTTCGTGCCTGCACCACGTCTTTCTTTCGAGAGCACACTATTGTTTTTTTCTCAAATTTTAGGCTATTCCTTTTGCCAACTTTATGGACTAGGCCTACATATTACTCAACATTTAATCAGGAGATTTTAATCCTTGTTGTACTGCTTTATATTCGGCAGGCTACTCAACACGAATTGATTCGTGTCCTTATGCACGAATTTCCTTCTTTTTTTCGTGTCACTCAGCACGACTTTCAATCTAATGTATTTCAATGGGGCGTATGCACGTCTCTCTTTCGAGAGCACACTATTGTTTTTTTCTCAAATGTTACTATTCCTTTTGCAAACTTTAAGGGCTACATTACTCAACATTTAATCAGGAGATTTTAATCCTTGTTGTATTGCTTTATATTCGCTAGGCTACTCAACACGAATTGATTCGTGTCCATAGGCACGAATTTCCTTCTTTTTTCGTGTCACTCAGCACGACTTTCAATCTAATGTATTTCAATGGGGCGTATGCACCACGTCTTTCTTTCGAGAGCACACTATTGTTTTTTCTCAAATGTTAGGCTATTCCTTTTGCAAACTTTAAGGGCTACATTACTCAACATTTCATCAGGAGATTTTAATCCTTGTTGTATTGCTTTATATTCGGCAGGCTACTCAACACGAATTGATTCGTGTCCTAGGGCACGAATTTCCTTCTTTTTTCGTGTCATTCAGCACGACTTTCAATCTAATGCATTTCAATGAGGCGTATGCACCACGTCTTTCTTTCGAGAGCACGCTATTGTTTTTTCTCAAATGTTACTATTCCTTTTGCAAACTTTAAGGGCTACATTACTCAACATTTAATCAGGAGATTTTAATCCTTGTTGTATTGCTTTATATTCGCTAGACTACTCAACACGAATTGATTCGTGTCCATAGGCACGAATTTCCTTCTTTTTTCGTGTCATTCAGCACGACTTTCAATCTAATGCATTTCAATGAGGCGTATGCACCACGTCTTTCTTTCGAGAGCACACTATTGTTTTTTCTCAAATGTTACTATTCCTTTTGCAAACTTTAAGGGCTACATTACTCAACATTTAATCAGGAGATTTTAATCCTTGTTGTATTGCTTATTCGGCAGGCTACTCAACACGAATTGATTCGTGTCCGTAGGCACGAATTTCCTTCTTTTTTCGTGTCACTCAGCACGACTTTCAATCTAATGTATGTCAATGGGGCGTATGCACCACGTCTTTCTTTCGAGAGCACACTATTGTGTTTTCTCAAATGTTTGGCTATTCCTTTTGCAAACTTTAAGGGCTACATTACTCAACATTTAATCAGGAGATTTTAATCCTTGTTGTATTGCTTTATATTAGGTAGGCTACTCAACACGAATTGATTCGTGTCCTGAAGCACGAATTTCCTTCTTTTTTCGTGTCACCCAGCACGACTTTCAATCTAATGTATTTCAAAGGGACGTATGTTCCGTGCCTGCACCACGTCTTTCGTTGCAACATGGTCTCACCCCTATTCGTCACATGCCGTTTGGTCATTTCCCCCTCACGTCCAAAGCCGACGTGTAGGGTACCCCCTATTCGTCACTTGACAACGGAGAGGGTCGTCCGATAGATTTGAGTGCGAATGAGGGCATCTTTGAATTTTGAACTTTGATTATTTTCCTAAACTCCTTTTCCTCTCTTTTTATATAACTTTGGGCTACATTAAAATTACATAATTACAAGACGGTAGCCTATATTTTCTATATGCTTAAAACATTCCTTCATTTAGGTAGGATATTTTATAATTTTCGATCACATATTGTGGTAAAAATGGTCCATAAGCCGACGTTGAGGGTAGCTTGCTGAAACTCTTTTCTAAATCGGTAATATCACGATTTTTCCTCTCTTTTTTATATTATTGTGGACTACATTAAAACGACATAATTGCAGGACTGCATATTTGCTGTAGGCTTAAAACATGCCTTAATTTATTGTGGGATATTTTATAATTGCCGATGGTATTTCAATTTGCAATGGCTTATAGTGAGCCTACTTTTCTTTTCTTTTTTTCTGCGCCAAAAAAAGAAAAAGAAAAAAAGAATAGCCTACTTTTATAGAACTTTCATCTCAATAATGATTATGAAGTTGTAATAAATTAATTATATAGCCTACTGCAGAAATGTTTATATTACTTTATATGGACATATCCTTTGGCAAAGAGATGGATGCATTCTGGGAAGTGATATGTGTTTAAATGGTAATGGCTACATACTCGTTTTTCCTTCACTTGGACATTTATGCTGACCCCTTTAAAACTTTGAGCACGGATATAAAATATTAAGACTGTACTTTTTAATTATGATTGATATTTTGGCGCAATTTTGTGCAACACGTCACTGTGTGCGACCATCGGAGAAACCATTGCCCAGCGCGATTCCACCACGGTAAGTCGCTTACAACAGTCTAATAAGCAAGATGAATTCATAAGCATTATTTACACGTCCAAAATGAATAAAATTACGAGTTTATAAAAAAAAAAAACATGTTCTAAGCCTAGATATAGGTTCTAGATGTATATATACAAAATAAAATTATGAGTATTTCCACATAAAAAAAAAACATGTTGTGATATATCACAACATGTGTTTTTTTATGTGGAAATACTCATAATTTTATTTTGGACGTGTAACTGCTTATTGAGAATTTTTTGGGGGAATAGTAATTGGGGATATTTAGATGATGTGATTTTCTCTCGATCATCGTGGTTCACACACAACGTCACTGTAATGTGTTAGTAATAACAATATTATCACTTGGTCTAACGTTATACTGCACATAACGCTGCCTTTAAATCTGGGAAAAAAAATGTTACGTGACTTTTAACAGTAGCACAGGAAATAGGAACAACGTGAATCTGTATTTATTTATCCTAAGCATTTACAAGAAAATGGGAATCACTCACTATTTGGGTACACTTTTTAAATCTTATATCAACATAACACTACATAATTAACATTTTCTGTTGTTCTCCCTGCAGATCCTGTCAAACATATCACCTGTCGAACCTATCCGAACCTTATTTTCAAAACCCAAAGGCACTTTTAAGAGCCAACCTCTATCTCTTCATTATTTTCTATATCTTACATCCTCTCTGTTACATCCTCTCTTTCATCCTCAATCTTTATCTATCTCATAGTCTTTATCTATTGCTCTTTCTTTCCTCCCTGTCTGTCTTTGTCTACTTGTCTGTCTTACCCATCGTTGTCAGTCTGTCTGTTTGTATCTGACTGTGTCTGTCTGTCTGTATCTGACTCTGTCTGTCTGTATTTCTGTCTGTCTGTATCTGACTGCATTGCAATGGCCACCAAGCATAAGCTTGATTCACAGGATCCCCACTACCAAGAGGGGAGACGCATGGCTCTGGAGCTGAAACATGAACACATTCTAGCTGAAGCCAAGGTTAGAGTTTTTGTACACCTCAATCATTTTATAACAACAAACATAACAAATTAAAGTAAAACGTGATGAGGAATATGTAAGAATGATGAGTGCAGAAGATTTAATACAGGTATATTGCATGATGCATCCTGCCATGCTCTGTGACATGTGTTAATAAGGGAATATAATAATAATAATAATAGTATATGCAGTTCCATCCCTCTGAGTTACAGAGACTTGGAGAATCTATTCCAAGGCTCATTTAAGCTGTTCAACACCTTACTAACACACTATGTTGTGTTTTCCTTTCACAAGTTACCTGCCTTTTGGTTACCGTACTTTTATCAACATCAGTCTTACAAGAAATATTCACTCCAATACACAGAGAGCAGCTGATGAGAGGAAACATGTACGAGACCCTCCACACACCTCTAAAAGGGACTCTGTAGGACGTGGTAAGCCGAGGGGGAGGCGAGGAGGGCGACGCCATGCCTCCGCTACAGGTTATATCTGAATTATTTGACATTTGTAGGAGGAATTTACAATGATAATGTTGGACCAACTCAAATTAGAACACTGTAATTGTTTATTGAGAGTTTAAAATATTCAAATATCTAAAAAGACATTAAAAAGTAGATAAACCTTTCAGTGACACTTTTGTAGAAGACACTACCATGTACTTAACAAAAATATGTCTGATTTCATAAATTGTTTAGTATATAGTTTGAAAAGAAGAACAAGAATAGAGTGTGATAGCCTAACTTGTTCTTATTCTTCTTTGTGCTGTTTTACAGTCACATACCCCACGGTTGAGTGCTCCCTGTCATCCAGTGTGGAGGTTCCACTTACTGCAACCTCAACAAAACTAAATCCTCAAGAGGAATTTGGTAATTCACAGTGATGAATTTATCCATGTACAGTATAAAAAAAAATCAGTATAAATGTTCATTCTAATACTGATCAGTTGACTTTTAATTGTTCCTTATCTAAATTATCCCTTACCGCTTTATTTTTGGATTTTCTTTACAGAAAAAAATATGGAGAGGCTCTCTGATATTTTGGCGTCATGTCCTTCTGCTGTTCAGCCTCAAAGTAGCTCTGCATCATCATGGTCTGTTCGGCAGCAGAAAGCCTCAGAGCGCTGGAAAGAAGCAAGACCATACCACCTAAAATGCCTTATTTCAAAAGAGGCTGTTGGTCATCCCCTGTGTTACCTTTGCAACGAGCCTGCTGTTATTAGGTTGGTTTTCATTAATACCAAACTTCAATTACCCAGGGTGGGTTTGCTGAGTGCCCTGCTTTATAGGCTAAGATACATGTCTTTTGGGATGGGAGAAGACTTAGATACCCAGATGAAAAACACATTAATGAGAAAAGTAAATCTAGGACCTTCTTGCTGTGAGGTGACAGTGCTAAACACTGAGGCACTATGCAAGAATCCTATACAATAAAATCGAACCTAGTAAAAGTGAAATAGCTTAAATAGAGTGTACAGTACTTTATATGAGTTATTCACCTGAAATAATGTATTATATTATAATATTGTTTTATTTTCTCCTTAGGTGCAGGGAGTGTCTTCCTGAGGAGTGGTTCTGTGGGGACTGTGATGTATTGCATCACAAAAAACATCCACTCCACAACAGGGAATGCGTGATTCGTGGTTTTTTTGAAGCCATTCCTCCGACCACACGCATCATTAAAGGGGAGGATGGATATTGCACCCATGAGCAAGGTACGTTCTCACGAAAGCTTTAATTTTGCTGTTCAATGTGTGTCTGCAGACAGTTACAGATAATCTAAATTATTGGTTTTCCTTCTTTTTGCCAGCTTGCATTTTGCCAACTGTGAAGGTGCCAGACTGCTCCTGTGGAGGCACAAACTTCACTGTGTTACCAGGCAAACCAGTGATTTTAATTACCATCAATGGTAAAAAAAAATAAAATAAAAAAAAATAAAAATAAAATATATATATATATATAGTAGATTTGATGTTTTTCACACTAGTGTGCTGTGGCATTGTGCTTACAATTGCAGAAGTGACAGAACATATGGAATAGCACATGGTAATGTTATTAACTGAAACAAAGACAGATGTTTTTTTTTTGTCCTCCACAAAGAAAAAAATTAATAGCATCTTTCCAGCATGATGTCCAATCAACACAGCAGTGTGGAATTTAGTGAATCTGAAAATATAAATGTGGGATTATAGAAACTTGTGCAATGTCTCTCAACCATTCACAATGTGCATAATGAACTAAGTGTTGTAAAATTAAGTATGTGGTAAATGTGTATTATATTTTTAATTGTTTTTTTTTTTGTTCCAAGGGCGATTTGACTTGCATCAGCCACTGTATGAATGTCAAACATGCCAGCAGCAGTGGACCCCTGACTTTAAAGACCTCCTAAGAAGTGGATATTGGCCAGCCTCCGTCACCAATTCCACACTTTATACAATGGACCTCTTGACCTCCTTTCAGGAACTCAAGATCATCTCTCCGGGATTCTCCAGACAAGCCTTCGCAAAGCTGCTGGAACATCGCACTAAGTGTGGAGGAAGAGTAAGTGTAAATGTTATTACCATTTTATAAAAAAAAATTCCATAAGCAGACAATATCAAAATACTATTTCATTCTATATATTTTCCAGTCTGGACCTATCAACGGCGATGCACTGCAGCGCAGCTTCTTAGAGCTTTCATATGCATCATTTGAGGAAGACCAGCTCTGCTGTAGTGCTCCTTTCACCTGCCCAGCCTGCACACCAGAAATGTTGGCTGTTTCAGCAGATGGAAACAGAAAGCTATATCGCTTTCGCCGAAACGGAAGGTGATCTTTCGTCCAGTCTTTTTATTGATTTATTTTCTTACTTCATATATTTCATGAATGGATTTTCTATTTTTCTTTCTTCCTCAGCTCTGATGATCCTGGCTTTTTTGAGGGGCTCTTTGTGGCTGAAGACAGCGCGGTGTCTAGATTTGTCGACACCATACAGAAAGCAGTGAGAAATGCAAGTTGACAAAATAGTTGTTACAATAATAAACATGACCCCCCACTTCAATTACTCCTGCCTACCAATTACAAAATCAAATTGAGAGAATAAATGCCATATATTGAATGACACCATTGCTTTTATTTGATTTGTCGTGTTTGTTTTGTGTGTCATAGACACAGGGAAGAGGCACATGTGGGGACTCCCAGTGGACAGCAGCGAGGGAAACTTCAAGGAGGGCTTCAAAATTGGATGAAGAGGGGATGGAGGTTGCTGTGTGTCGCCATGGGTTCCTTTTGAAAGCCCTTAATATGTACAGGGGGGAGATATTTGCCTACCCTCTGTACCTTCAAAGGGAGCTCATGCCAGCCAAGGCACAATTCTTCGCAATGGACGTGGCATGCAAATACTGGCCATACCTGGAGAAAGTTGCTAGTGTCCTTCCTGCTCTTCAGGAGCTGACCACTATGAAACCCTTTCTCAGTGTAATGCATGCTCGAGCCCATGCTACTAAGTGTGAGGTGTGTATTATATTTTGGCATCATATGTACATTTGTAATATTTACAAGCACATTAATAATATGAAATATAAGTTAAGCTACACTATATTATCTTGTCTTTTTGCATAACTATTTCTTGCATGGAATGTAATGCCCTTTGATGCAAATTGTGGTTTGTGATATTGGGCTATATAAATAAAATTAAATTGAATTTCTTCCACCCTTTACTAACAGATTAACTGGAGTGGTAGGAACCAGGAAGGAGCAGGGACAACCGCTGGTGAGGAGGTGGAGCAAGTGAACAGCTACCTCTCACGTTGTGCCCTGACGACCAAATATATGTCCAAAGCAGGTGATCGGAGTTTGCAATATTCGTGTATACATTTTTTTAGATTGATCATCATAACCTCATTATTTGCTTTCAACAGCTCGGGTGGACATGCTTACATTGCATGCAATGGGGTGGAACGAGAAAAAAAATCTCTCTTTACATCAGGCACTTTCCACAAGATATGTGAAGGTAAGTCTCCTATTAATTGTTTTGTGTGTCCTTTTGTTGTGTTTACTTGGCCTGTTGTTAATCATACAAAGTTTTAATCCTTATTATTGTATAACTGTTCATCAGACTTGTCAGAGACTCAAGGATGAGACTGCAAGGCTAGCTGACCTAAAAACAGAGCTAGATTGCACAGATGAAGTGGTGTCACAGTGGCTATCTGATGTAAAAGAATGGGCAGCTGGTGGTAAGCATGACCAGATAAAAAAAACAACAAACATCCCTTCCTACAATCTAAATTTTATGTCTGATATTAAAGAGCAGCAAAAAACAGTAGGCGGATCTTCATCTAATGTGATGCCACATTTATGTCAGGTTTATTAGTATATTCCAGTTCCCTGCAGGAAGTGCACATACAAAGTTTAAATAAGTTGGATTAAAAGGTTTTACGTGAAATTCAAGCAGAGAAACGGTTCTGTGTTGTTTTAACAGTGAATTTGCTTTCACTATATCTTCTACAGAGACACCTGATACATCTCATGCCAGTCAAGGCACCACACACAGAGGACTTCAGCAATCAATTGAGGGGCTTTACCTTAGTGTGAGGCACCGGAAGCGAACCCTCTACCGTCAGAATGGTATAACTATAATATAATAGGTTGATAAATTCAGGCTATGTATGCATCCTATTCCACCAACATGGAATTAGCAAAAAATGTAGTAGCACAGTTCAGCTCAATCATTGAATTCTGTTCTTTAAATGACCAGTCTGTAGGATTTAGTGGTATCTATCGGTGAGGTTTGACGATTGCAACCAGCTTACCTCACCTCTATCTTTCCAAGCTACGGTAGCCGACGAGAAAATGTGAGAGGTACTAAACCCAGTGTTTGTTTGTCCGTTGTGGGCTACTGTAGGAACATGGAGGTGCAACATAGCGGCCTCCGTGGAAGGGGAACGTATTTAAAACTGCCCATTCTTAATTAATTAATGCACAATTATTATTTTCAGGCAATCATGAAAAGTGTGTGTTAGTTAGATTCCCCCCAAAATGTTACACACTGGACAATTTGTTTCCCATGTCAGTCTACATTATAATTTTCACATACTTCAATAACTGCAGCTTTGCTTTTCAATTTTTTGGTGCTATAATTTTTTTCTTGTTGAAGAGTTCTGTCAAAAACCTCTGCCTCTGTACTTCATGTCTTTCTAGACAGCAGCAAGTTTCGCCATCGCCTTCGAAGGAAGCTGGCAGAAGACAAAAAACTCCTTCTTCAGGAGATACAGAAATACAATGATCTTGTACTAGAATCGGCAACAAGCATTGACGTAGCTGTGGTGGAGCATTCCCTAACTGGAGAGAGCAATGTGTCTCAAATATGGCCGTGGGAGGTTCATGGCAGTGGTATGTCTGTTTTTAGACGCTTCACAGGAATTTATTTACAGTTCTGCTTTATAGAGCATACTGAATTAAGGCATGCATGTTACATATTGAGTGTTGTAATATTAATTTATTTTAATGGTGTATTTTCAGTTTTCTTATGTATCAATTTGATAAAAAAAAGTCAATGTTTGTAGTGATTATGCAAGATTGTCTCATGTGTACATATAACTGTTATTGATTCTTAGCAAACATTTCAATCAAGAAACGAGTGCACGACCAAGTGATGTTAACAAGGCGACTGCATGAGGAAAGAAGCATTTTGGTGTTGGAGATGGCACAACACTGCACGTGGTCGCAGAGCCTGGCAATGGTTCTCAAGAACAAGTTGGCTGAGGAGGGTAAGTTTAATTAAAACCCTGTCCATCTAATGTGTTTAAAAAAAACATACAAAAAAACACATCAGTCACAGAACTTGGATGGAGTAGAACGGTTATGGCTCTCTTTGCCGTGGTCCTTTAGGATATACATAAAATGGGGATTAAAGTTGTTACTGTAGCTATGGTAACAAGTCAGTAAGGCTATAAAGATTCACATTTGCTTGAAAGATGTGCAGATTTGTTGTACTCTGTCTGTTACTGGAAAGCGGAAATGAACAAAAGAATTTGAACATTGGAATTTGTGTCCTGGTGTGTTACATGGGGTTAGCATAACATCAAGATTAATCTTATTATTATCTCCTCCAGTCAACATAGAAAACCTTGCTGGTCAGCAAGTACCAAAATATGTTACCTCAGCACAACTGTAGTGAAGAAGAAAACTGTTAACTTAAAACAGCTATCAGACATATATATGCTGCTTTGGGCCTCTCTACATAAAGTCACCTCAGTGAGCCATGTTGCCTTAAGTTGTTTTATACAGAAGCTTGCCTGGTCCCATGTCGGCGATACACATAAAAATGCCAATCATCCTGCTATGTAGATATGAATTGGTGATATCTTTTTACTCCATTTAAGTTATTTGGCCCAAACATAAATGATCACATTCATCTAATCTTTCCTAATGATCCGCTAGCTGGCCGCCCCATAAGCATGCTGTCAAAAAAAAACGCGTCTCTGTAGGCAGCCTAGGCTCTGAGATCTGCACACAAAAACAGTTGCGCTCACCACCACTCAAAACCAAAACAAATAGTGTTCCAACCAATCACGGCGGGTGTTGTGAGGTTTTGCGCTCGTGCACGGCTGCCTATGACGGCTGCACGCAAAACTCACAACACCCACCCCTGTCTGTGATTGGTTGGAACACTATTTGTTTTGGTTTTGAGTGGTGGTGAGCGCAACTGTTTTTGTGTGCAGATCTCAGAGCCTAGGCTGCCTACAGAGACGCGTTTTTTTTTGACAGCATGCTTATGGGGCGGCCAGCTAGCGGATCATTAGGAAAGATTAGATGAATGTGATCATTTATGTTTGGGCCTGAAATCACTGATACAACCTTTGATATAGTTTGTCTTTAATGTAATCTCGTTTGTATTTTGAGACGTAGACCAGGGAAATGAGGGACTTTGCTGTCTCTTGAGAAGAAGACTGTCAGAGGTGTCAGAAAGGTTCCAAGTGGTCCTCCAACAGTACAAGACTGCCTTAGGTCCTGAGGCCTCTGTCCTTCTACATGTTGAAGAGGAAGATCAAAGTGGCCTCAGTAGTCCAGACACCAGTGAGGATGAAGAGGAAAACACAATTTAGGTCATTCATTTATTAATATTATGTATGTTTGTTTTTTGGAATAACCCCCTGTTACTGTTATTCTTAATAATGTATTTGTGTATTTTATTAATGCTTTACACACCTTACTTATTCTAAAACAGCTGAAATTCACTCTCTTATCCTAATTCTTGCTTTTTTGTTTTTCTGTATTTCCCCAGATGGAAGCTGCACGAAGGACTATGTTGAAGGAAATGGACTTGCCCTATATCTGTGTATTATTAGTATGCTGATTGATTAACCACATCAAAATCTTGTTAAAAATTCAAACTGTGTCTTTAGATTTTCCAAGCAATTTAGTTAGCACATTGCACAGTTCATTGAAAATGCACAAACTTCTCAGTATAGGTGCACCAATCTTATCCAAAAATGTAAACTTTGCATGTATGATATTACCAGATGTAATTACTGGGCTCATATGATATCAGGGTAGTGTATACTCTTTTAAGAGAGACTCCCCTTAATTGTGGTGACCCTGTGACCTTTCCTTTTGCACCAACGTTAGGCCAAACTTTTGACTTGCATACAACAAATGTTATGAACCGATTTCTGTAATTTGCTGAGCAATGAATCATGTCATGTTGACCTTATGACATTCCCTGTAGCACAATCATTAGACCAGAATGTAAAATTGAATATTGTCTAATTGGGCAGATTGCCATGAAATCTTGTAAGCACATGAAGACTTTGGTGACCTCATGACAGTTCCTCTATCATCACATTTAGGCCTTAATGTAAAAACTCATTCTTGATGGCATTTCTCAAAATTCACTTATTCTGCGGTACAGCAGCAGTGTCTGTCAGTCTATGTCATTTTGTTTTTCCCCAGAGGAAGCTGCCTATGGATTACTACTTGATTGAGTGTATATAACTGTTGTGTAACTTTATTTTATTGCAAAGATGCATTATAGTATGTAACAGAAAAACACACCGTTTTTTATTTTACGATTATAATTTATATTGTATATTATTACAGTTGACAGATGACTTAATTCTTTGTTCTGCTGGAGCTTTTTGCAAGTGAACTTACAGTAACCTCACAGTCCAGTGTTTTTAAATACAGCCTTATGGCTTGTTTGAAATATGCATTTGGTGTATTTTCACTGGTATTGTTGTGAAAGACAAGAAATAAAGTATTTCCAAAGATGAATATTTTGTTTTTACTTTTTCATACTTTATTGAAAAACAATATTTTATATTTTTATAGTTGATAAAAAACATCACACTGTGGAATCTTGTTTACAGATAAACTGTTTAACAGTTTAAACTGTTTAACATCAAGCATTATTAATTAATTACTTTAATGCATGTCTTTTTACTTATTTTCAAACAATCAACCTTGTTTGTAATTAAACCAGATCTATCACAATAAGTAATGTGTATCTGTTAGGTGTATATGTTACAGTTTTTCTCGATTGCTGAAACACTATAACTATGGATATGAACTCAAATTTCAAATACGCAAAATACGTTTATCAAAAAGCACACCCTTTTCCCCAAACTATAAACACTACTCCCCAGTTTTGACACATGAGTCAGATTTGTTAAACTTTCACTGCAAAACTTTACACACATTATCCATTTATCATTGCCTACACAATGTTGTAATTTATAAAGCACTACACAAAGAGTCAAAACTGATCACACAGCAATCAGAACCTTCAACAGATCGATGAAACGGATAAGTTGGGAGGGGGAGGAGAAAGGGAAAGGGCAAAGAGACAAGCATTCTCAGATGAGATTTGTGCCAGCTCCCTAGGTGGGGTCATCCCTCTGTTCCCACAGCTCTATGTTACCACGGCCCTATGTTCCCTCTGCCCTATGTTCCCACATTTCTGAGAATTTTTTTTTTACTGAAAATTTTTAAAATTAGGTTCTATGTTCCCACAACCATATGTTCCCACAGCCTTATGTTCCCACAGTCCTATGTTCTCTCAATATTTTTCTAATTTCAAAGATTTTTCTCAAAATGAAACTCTAAGTCAAGTCATTTTATTACCACATTTAACCCTCAGGAAAAGGTCAGGAGAAATCTGTCAGGAACTCTATGATCCCACATTTCTAGGACATTTTCAAAATTGAGTATTGTGTTCATACATTTCCCTATAATTTCAACAGCTAGTCTATACTACTACAGCTAGTCTACACTACAGCTATTCTACACTGCTACAGCTAGTTAGGGTTAGGTTTAGGGTTAGGGTAACCCTAACCCTCTGTGGGAACAAAGAGCTGTGGGCACTTAGGGCTCTGGGAACATAGGGCTGTGGTAACACAGGGCTGTGGGAAGATATGCACGCTCCCCCCTGTAGAGACGTGCCATTGAACTTGTTACTAAGCGTACAAATCAGCGTCCATACTTGAAGTTCTTCCAGTTTTCAGAGTAGGGTTAGTTTTAGGGTTATAAAATTGTAGCTTTACTATACACTCACCTAAAGAATTATTAGGAACACCTGTTCAATTTCTCATTAATTCAATTATCTAATCAACCAATCACATGGCAGTTGCTTCAATGCATTTAGGGGTGTGGTCCTGGTCAAGACAATCTCCTGAACTCCAAACTGAATGTCAGAATGGGAAAGAAAGGTGATTTAAGCAATTTTGAGCGTGGCATGGGTGTTGGTGCCAGACGGGCCGGTCTGAGTATTTCACAATCTGCTCAGTTACTGGGATTTTCACGCACAACCATTTCTAGGGTTTACAAAGAATGTTGAGACATTCAGATGGTAGAGTCAGAATTTGGCATAAACAGAATGAGAACATGGATCCATCATGCCTTGTTAACACTGTGCAGGCTGGTGGTGGTGGTGTAATGGTGTGGGGGATGTTTTCTTGGCACACTTTAGGCCCCTTAGTGCCAATTGGGCATCGTTTAAATGCCAACGGCCTACCTGAGCATTGTTTCTGACCATGTCCATCCCTTTATGACCACCATGTACCATCCTCTGATGGCTACTTCCAGCAGGATAATGCACCATGTCACAAAGCTCGAATCATTTCAAATTGGTTTCTTGAACATGACAATGAGTTCACTGTACTAAAATGGCCCCCACAGACACCAGATCTCAACCCAATAGAGCATCTTTGGGATGTGGTGGAACGGGAGCTTCGTGCCCTGGATGTGCATCCCACAAATCTCCATCAACTGCAAGATGCTATCCTATCAATATGGGCCAACATTTCTAAAGAATGCTTTCAGCACCTTGTTGAATCAATGCCACGTAGAATTAAGGCAGTTCTGAAGGCGAAAGGGGGTCAAACACAGTATTAGTATGGTGTTCCTAATAATCCTTTAGGTGAGTGTATATATCAACAATCTCCTACAGTTGAAACGTACATTATACTATATTTAAATGATCAAGATGAAAAAAAAATCACGAGGCTATCAGGTCATTGAGTATATTTGACTGTTATTGTAGTTGTAGAACAACCATCAGGGCTGTCTCCAATGTACACTATTTACTTTTTTTTTCCAACTGCTTGCACACATTTTCAAAACTATGTCACCTTTTTTCAAAACTTTCCCAAAACTGCACACACAAAATTGTGTGTAGCCTAGTGTTTTGAAAAAAGTGTTTTATGCTATTAGTCAAAGGCTGAGAAATAGTTTATTGTTTTTGGAGATGTGGTGTGAAGTTTTGCACTTTGAGTGAGAGGTTTCAAAAAATCGTGTGACATAAAAAAGATTTTGTGTGTAAGCAGTTGGGAAAAAACTGTATAAACTACAATTCCCACGAGAGACGTGCCATTGATCTTACAAAGTGTACATATCAGTCACCATACTTGTAGTTCTTCTGGTTTCCCAACCAGGAATAATGTTATAAAAATGTGTCTTTACTATTCTATATCAAGAAACATACATTATACAGCCGAAACATACATTAGGCTATATTTATAGGCTATATGATTAGGATTAAAAAAAAAAAAAAAAATCGCCAAGACTTCAAATCTGTGGTTTTAGCTAGGCTACAGTAGACATGAATTCAAGATTGTCGGCGGGAGTTATGCTACCCTTCAAAGAGCGACAAAAAAAAAAAAAAAAAAAAAAAAGTTTTATTTAACATTATGTTTATTTATTTATGGCCTGCAAATGTTTTACCAACTGATGAATGTAGTAATAAACTGCCACTTATAAATATGTCAGCATTAGATGCAATAAGTATACAAACAATATCCTAATATTACAGTAAAGAATTCCAAAATGTGTGAAAAACACTGTTCAGTTCTAGAAGATAAAATCATATATTTTATTTGGATGAATCAGTCTGTTTATCAGATTTACCAATTGCTATAGTTTGTTTGTGCTGGTCAAGAATAGATACAATTGAACTGCAAGCAAAAACTTGGGGCCACTGTTTCAAATATGTGAGTGGCTCCTCCCCTAACAAATGTAACCTCACTCCAATTTTTTTTATAAAAACTTGAGAGCTCTGATTAAATTATATATGCTAAGCTAAATTTTAATTAAAAAAGAATCCACTTCATCACATATAAATATGCTCAATGTAGTCTGTTTCTTTTGTCTCAACCACTTCATCCTCATATTGTTTTGAATTAAATTCATGCATGGAAAAGTAAAAACAAAAATTATCATCTTTTGCAAGTGTTATTGTAGTGTATTTGTGTTCTTTCACAAAAATACAAGTGAAAATATTCCAAATGCTTATTTATTGCTTAATTACTCACTAGAGGCTTAAAGAATGATCAAACAAATTTATTGACAAGGTGCATAACAAATTGAAACTATATAGTCTTTGGCAATTGGACCACATCAAGACATCACTCTTTTAAGAGAAATGCATGATATGAAAAAGGGATATCCCCTACATGGAGCCGACACTGGTGGTGGTGAAGGGGTGAGTAGCAATGCTGAGATCTGGATGAATGTGGAGCTCTTCTCCTGATGACCACAGTGGAGGGACCTACTGTATGACACGATTGGCTCAAGAGGGTTGAGAAGAAAATACATTTGGTTTAAGACATAAAACACCCAGTCAGCTGATGAGTTTGGAGTAGAAGAGAGTGAGAGAGACAATGTAAAAGATATGATATAATGTGCGAGTATAAAGAAGGACAGTCTTATTTGTTGAACTTCATATTTTAGCTTCATGTCAAACAAGCCATAAGGTTGTATTTCTTAACAGTGGACTGTGAGGTTAAGTGAACTTGAAAAGCACAGAAAACAGAACATGAAATCAAATTACACGTCAACTGTAATAAAATAACAGTGCAATTTATAATCATGAAATATGAAACATGCTTTTGAATAACATCTGAAGAAGAAAATTCAGTTGGATTAAGTACATTTCTAGTACATTCCCTTTCGAGATTAAACTCCAGGTCATATTCTTGGAGATGTTCCCCTTTTCACTACTACAGAAAGATGAGATATGACTTCAAATGCAGCACAGAAACAATTTAATAAATAGGCTGAAACCAAAATGGAGTTCTAAATATACATTTTATTTATTTTTATTATTTTGGAGTGAATCCTTTGGCTGCCAGGAATGGGCCCACTGCTCACCACTAAAAACAGAAGGGATTTTTTTTTTCTGTTACTGGTTGGGGTTTCCAATAAACTTAAAACATTACCGAACATGTCTTTTATAAGTATAAGTTTCATTTTCCATCTATGAAGAACCACCACCTTCATGCATCCAGTAATGGTGGTGGTCCTTCATAGATGGAAAATGAAACTGTTATACTTATAAAAGACATGTTCTGTAATGATGTGTGCTTTAAACTTGTTTAAAAGGCTTGTTTAATCTGAAACAGAACAGATTAATAAAAAAATTGTAGAAAAAAAAAAAGTTTAAGTAAATAAATAATGAATGCATTAATTCATTAAGCAGAAGAACAGAATAATACATACCATACTGGACAGGGCTCCCAGTCAACCAGCATTTCTGCTTTGCCCTAATGTAAGAAAATACAAAAAATAAAATCCATTCTTAGCATAAGGCTATTATGTCTGATTATAGGCATTGAGTTTCATTGATTTTCAGAAGACACTCCTTCATAAACTGTAATTCAAAAAGACTGAACACATAAAAAGTATCTACCTAACAATTATGGTATGTATAATATGTATTTGCCAAAACACACGGAAGTTTCTAAATCCTATATTACACTCTGCATACTGCCTACACTCTGCAGTTCCTTTATGACTGTCTAACCTTTCTCACTCTTTCTCTTAATACACTCCTGATGGGGAAAGCCTCTAGGCGAGTGTGGTAGGAGCAATCTGTGAACATCAAAAACACATTTCAAATATTTCTTAGATTGTTAGATTAGAAACAAAATAAACACAACTATGAAGACTTAAGTAGTGACCAGACTTGCAAGGATGACAAGTGATGTTTATCACTAATCAAAATATGTATCATGGAACCAAATTACTCTCGGTTCCAATGTGGTATGCTTGCTTGAATAACCATACTACTGCTAAGCCACAGCTCACAACTAAGAACACTGCTGCTACTTCTACTACTTGGCAATGCATTTTGGTCAAATTTGACTAATTAAGCCTGTTGGATTTTATAGCATGTCAATTGTAATAATCTCAATAATACTAATCATTCCTATTCTATATCTATTATGAATAATCATGGTTACGTGTGCTACGCTGGACTAGCTGGACTGGTCACGACATTTACATACAGTATTGTTGCCCTGTTGTTGATTTGACTGCTTGTATTGTACATATTGTATTTATTTGTAAGAAACTTTGGATAAAAGCGTTTGCTAAATAATTCATTAAATAAATAAAATTGTGACTACCGGAAATTGTCTGTTGTAGTAGTTAAAAAAAATAAGCAATTGAACTAAAGCGAATTAACGGGTTAAGTTGCAATGTTTAGCAAAGTATGAATCATTGCTTTTACATGCACTTACTCTTTTGTGGCCTTTTCCTTTCAGGCATATGCCTTGGTCCCCCTGTGGGATATAAGATTACAGTCCAGTCATATATCCACTCAAAAAAAAAAAAAAAAAAAAAAAACACATTTACAATAATTAGACAAAATGCACTTTGTAATGTCTTTTCAACATAAATATGTGTCCCTGGTGTGTCTAGACACCCCTGAAATATGAGAAAAGACCATCCTCCCAGTTAATGTGTGTGCAAACACACCGTTTAATTTGGCTCCAGATTTTACATCACATGCAGGCTCATTGGAAAATAGTAATCATAGTAGGCTTTTAGAATACTCCATCTAAAATGACCTGTTTCAGACACGGTCTGCATAAAGGACCAGTTCAAGATAAATAAGGACTTTTTTTAGGATCATGCAAAGCTACTCTAGTGGAGTATCAGAATAAAAATATAGACCTGGAAATTAGCATAATAGGCCCCCTTTAAATTCTATTTAAGTAATTAATTTACTTATTAGAGAATCTGCTTGACTAATGAGTTTCATTGAGTTTCATAGTTACCAAGCTATGGTAACAGTTATCAGAACCACCAATAATTACCCTAATAATAATAATAATAATTCATTACATTTATATAGCGCTTTTCTGGGTACTCAAAGCGCTTTACATTGAAGGGGGGATCTCCTCAACCACCACCAATGTGCAGCATCCATTTGGATGATGCGACGACAGCCATATTGCGCCAGAACGCTCACCACACACCAGCTTACTGGTGGAGAGGAGACAGTGATGAAGCCAATCAGTGTATGAGGATGATTAGGAGGCCATGATGGACAGGGGCCAATGGGCAAATTTGGCCAGGATGCCGGGGTTACACCCCTACACCCCACCGCACCCTACTTTTTCGAAGGACACCCTGGGATTTTTAATGACCACAGAGAGTCAGGACCTCAGTTTAACGTCTCATCTGAAGGACGGACAAACATTATTTACATACCTGACTTTTTTTTTTTTCGACTTGCGACTGTGCCCCTGGCTGACCCTGTGAAGACAGCTGTGGGTTTGGAGAAAGAAAATTACTCATATACCAAATAAATCTTTAACTTATTATTTCAAATTCTTGAAGATCACAACATCGCACAAGTGTGGCAGTACATGTATTAATAGGTGTAAAGTACATGCATTCTTATTGCGATTGAATTAAGGTTGCTCCATTAACTCCACGTGTTTCATTTTCTCGTTTATGTCCATCCTGTTTGTGATAATCCTAATTTGTTTCAACAAGCGCTGATCCTGCGCTGACTTGTTCAGGGAACGCAAGGGGTGGGAGAATGGTTAAGTTAAGTGTTCATGGGACACTGACATTCCCAATTATTTTGAATATTCGAATTATCCTAATATCTTTAATAATAAAATTTGGCCTAGTAATTTTAGCATTTGATTCGTAGTACTTATTTTACTTTTAAATTTTTAATAGACTCACAAAATTCCTTCCAACAGCCCTAGTACAGAATCAGATAGACCTATCATCTATCTAATTATGTAATATCAGATAAACTTTTCTAGCAGATTATCCATTGAAAATGAGAACCCTGTAGGTGATGATACACAGGGCAACTTTTTGAGCAATGTTGCTGGGCAATGTTGCCGTCAACAGGCAACCAGATGAGACACAGGGCCCACAACCCATCTAAATCATCCAGATAGAAATGTGTTGCCCATTTTCAATGTGAAAGTGCCCAAGGAACAATCGCTCGGCAAGATTGCCCAGCAACATTGCTCAAAAAGTTGCCCTGTGTATCATCACCTATAGTGAGTTTTACTTTATCAAGCAGCAAAAAAGTTATAGCATGGTGAGTTTGAGTTCATTTCGTTGAAAAGAGCCCTAACCTGCATCAAGCTCTATGGGGGAAAAACACTGGAAGTCAAGTAAAGTTAAGGTAACCCATGGGTCAAACACTTTTGGACTTTACAAATATAAACTGTAACTCTTTAAATTTGTTCTAATTACCTTGCCCCTCCGTGGATTCCGCCTGCTCCACTTGCCCCTCCGTGGATTCCGCCTGCTCCACTTGCCCCTCCGTGGATTCCGCCTGCTCCACTTGCCCCTCCGTGGATTCCGCCTGCTCCACTTGCCCCTCCGTGGATTCCGCCTGCTCCACTTGCCCCTCCGTGGATTCCGCCTGCTCCACTTGCCCCTCCGTGGATTCCGCCTGCTCCACTTGCCCCTCCGTGGATTCCGCCTGCTCCACTTGCCCCTCCGTGGATTCCGCCTGCTCCACTTGCCCCTCCGTGGATTCCGCCTGCTCCACTTGCCCCTCCGTGGATTCCGCCTGCTCCACTTGCCCCTCCGTGGATTCCGCCTGCTCCACTTGCCCCTCCGTGGATTCCGCCTGCTCCACTTGCCCCTCCGTGGACTCTGCCTGCTCCACTTGCCCCTCCGTGGATTCCGCCTGCTCCACTTGCCCCTCCGTGGACTCTGCCTGCTCCACTTGCCCCTCTGTGGATTCCGCCTGCTCCACTTGCCCCTCTGTGGATTCTGCCTGCTCCACTTGCCCCTCCGTGGACTCTGCCTGCTCCACTTGCCCCTCTGTGGATTCCGCCTGCTCCACTTGCCCCTCTGTGGATTCTGCCTGCTCCACTTGCCCCTCTGTGGATTCTGCCTGCTCCACTTGCCCCTCCGTGGATTCCGCCTGCTCCACTTGCCCCTCTGTGGATTCCGCCTGCTCCATTTGCCCCTCCGTGGACTCCGCCTGCTCCACTTGCCCCTCCGTGGACTCTGCCTGCTCCACTTGCCCCTCTGTGGATTCTGCCTGCTCCACTTGCCCCTCCGTGGATTCCGCCTGCTCCATTTGCCCCTCCGTGGACTCCGCCTGCTCCACTTGCCCCTCCGTGGGGCTCGCCTCGCAGGGTGTGAGCTGCAGAGTAATCAGCTGATCCTCATTGCCACTGGAATCCTGGGTCCATCCTGTGCAAGTTAAACAAGTGTTGTGTTTTGCTTATTTAAAACATAGAGGTTAACCATAAGCTTGATCTGTACCTGTTTTAACTGTTAGGTAAATGTGTTTGAATAATATATACCAAATTTTCCCCAACCAGATTTGAAGGCACTTTTGATTGCAGGAGAACTATTGAGAGTCTACTGGATGTATTACAGTAGATATCTGTAATATATTTGATTGATTTTCTATGACGATAACCAACACAATATATCTTTAAGTCAGGAAAATAAAACCCAGAGTGCTCATAATATCTATTAAAAAAATGACAAGTATAATGTTTGTTTACAGACTGGGTCAAACTATTCAGTTAAGACTAGACTGCGTGCGCTAAAAAACTTTGGGCTTTATGCCTCAATGTTAGTAGCAGTGTAAGTTTGTGGTGTATCCACAGCAAAAATTTTATGGTTTTCTTTTTCTCTGTGTTATTTCCTTTAATGATCTACATTTTAGCACTGTCCTCGATATTGTTTCAATGAGTATATATAGATTCATTATCATTTGATTCATTGACCCAGTGACCAAAACGGGTCTTTGCAAATGTAATGTGTTCAATTAGTATGTCACTACAAAAAATGCTGTGGTCAGTGTGCCTAAACATTAAAAATATGGTTGTATGTGGGCTGAAAACAGAAATGAAATATGGCTCCTACAAAAACATACCAAACATAATTCTAAAGTTGACAGTATATGCTTGAATGCACTTAACTCTGGGTGCCAAATCCCATTGTAGACCAGTGTACTGCATGCTATTAATACAAACAGGGCTCAATACACTTAGAATCTACATGTCTGAGTATCTGCAGTTGCAAGAAACTACTGTTTTGAAAGTTTACTTCAATTCCCATAATCATTTGCCAGGTGTGAATTTTTATGTTTTTCTACCCATTTGCGTCTACATTAAATGTGTTGGTAGAGACGTCACATAGAGTAGCCTATGATCATACAAGCATTCATCAGCAGAAAAAAAGAATGATTGAATTTAAGTTTTAGGGGTGAGACATTCCTTTAAGATTTAAACTTTAATAACATATTTTGAGTACTCAACACAAGTTGTGAACTGTGACTTTAAGACAGTGCATGCATCTCACCTTCACAAAGGTATTCATAAAATGAACCTATCTTCTGTAGGTAGTCCTGGGCAAAGGTGGAGAGTGTGCAGCGAGGCGTTAATATTTCGCACTTAATTTCTTTTTTTTTTGTTCTCCTTTCCTAGTAGCAGAACTGGTTTGTAGCCAATGGCATGGAGTTTCTCAAGCTGCAATGACAAAATTGTGTGTTTGCTGTTTTAAGTAATAGAAAAACAACATAAAAAATAACTAAGAATATTAATTTAAAAATATATAACATTATTAATGACAGCATCCAGGTTACTGTCATTCAGGCTTTTTAACCTAATGGTGAGTTTAGCTTTATGTGCAAACAGGAAAGGCTCATACAATAGAAGCAAAAAACAACTATATATAGAAAAACAGTAAAAAGATAAATCTGACACCATGAGGGTACCCTTCATATAACTTTATATAAATATTTATTTTTGTAACATTAGTAGCTCGGGTTTTGCACCTACACTGATAAGATTATGTAACCATTGTGCAACTGGACAATGACAATCTAAAGATTAATTATAAATAAAGGCAGAACCTTAGTGATTATGTGACCAAATGGGTGAATGCTGCACATATTTACAATTGACGCATTCACATTTTAAAGTGCTTTGAGTAGTACAGTATGAATGCAGTTCATGTGTTATTTCTCATCCACTCAATAAGAAAGTTTGATTATTAAATTGCACCTGTAATTCTGTCATAATGCATGACTGTATATGTTATGAACTCAAGAATTCCTGAGTTTCAATTGTATTTGCTGTGTGTTCAAATTTTGCTCTGGTAGATCATTTAGGTATGTGATGTATTACGGTGAAGATGTGATAACTTTATGGTTGTATTACCACCACTAAAATAAAAACTACAAATCACAATTAGGTGTGCCTTCAAAGTTGATAGTTAAATTATACTTTTAAATTGATTCTGATGACACAGGGAGGACAAAGTATCATTGGAAAAAAAATAATTCAAATTTATCTATATTGGCAAAATATAATGCCTTTCTGACCTTGCGCTGGCATGCTCAATAACAAATGGTACCACTGAATGTACTTCTTAGATGATCTGGACAGTTTACTGTCATGTATGAAATTGTACGTACCATGATATTGGCTTCATCCTTGATGGACGCAGTGTTGTGGTTTTTCTTACGACCAACCACCCATTCCTCTCGCTTCTCATCAAACCTCTGAAGCTTCTTCTTGAGGCGCTGCTTCAGAGGCTGCTCCTTTTTACAATGTGAGCAGATCTTTTGAGCACAAAATATTATCCCCTGACAAAAGGGGCAGATCTTTTTTGTAGACCCCCCTGGCATTATAACAAACAGTCAGATACAGACAGACAGTCAGATACAGACAGACAGAAATACAGACAGACAGACAGTCAGATACAGACAGACAGACACAGTCAGATACAAACAGACAGACTGACAAAGATGGGTAAGACAGACAAGTAGACAAAGACAGACAGGGAGGAAAGAAAGAGCAATAAAGACTGTGAGATAGATAAAGATTGAGGATGAAAGAGAGGATGTAACAGAGAGGATGTAAGATAGAAAATAATGAAGAGATAGAGGTTGGCTCTTAAAAGTGCCTTTGGGTTTTGAAAATCAGGTTCGGATAGGTTCGACAGGTGATATGTTTGACAGGATCTGCAGGGAGAACAACAGAAAATGTTAATTATGTAGTGTTATGTTGATATAAGATTTAAAAAGTGTACCCAAATAGTGAGTGATTCCCATTTTCTTGTAAATGCTTAGGATAAATAAATACAGATTCACGTTGTTCCTATTTCCTGTGCTACTGTTAAAAGTCGCGTAACATTTTTTTTTAATGGCACGTAACATGTGTCTAGGGGTTCGCCATCCCAGATTTAAAGGCAGCGTTTGTCACGGAACACTAAACGAGAGACGAGGATTCAAGTGCAGAGGAGATTTAATAAACAAACACAGACGAAGTACAAAACCCAGAACTCAGGTATCCAACAGACAGGAACATCAAGGACAGGTAACTCAGACAACGAACCAGCACAAGACTACAAACACAAGGAGGCTAAATAGGGGAACAACAAAGGAGGGTAACGAGACAGACAGGTGGGACAAATTAACCAATAATCAGATAACAAGATGGGAGGGGCTAGACAATAGACAGGAGAGCACATGGCACAAAACAACAAACACCCATGTGCAGCACAAGACAGAACAGACATGTGACATTACCCCCTCCTTAAGGAGCGGCTACCAGACGCTCCACTAGGGACGGGAGGGACAGACCAGGGCGGGACGGGAGGGACGGGAGGGACGGGGGGCCAGGTCCAAGAAGGGAAACAGAAACAGGGGGTAACAGACTCAAAGGGGCCAGGGTGACAAAGACAGTACATCGGGGGAACAGGGCGAAGCAAACAGTCCACTGGTGGCCGGGGCGAAACAAGCAGTACATCGGGTGGCCGGGGCGAAGCGAACAGACCGTCGGGCGGCCGGGGCAAAGCGAACAGTCCATCCGGCGGCCAGGGCGGAGACTTTCCCTCGGGCGGCCAGGGCGGAGACTTTCCCTCGGCCGGCCAGGGCGGAGACTTTCCCTCGGGCGGCCAGGGCGGAGACTTTCCCTCGGGCGGCCAGGGCGGAGACTTTCCCTCGGGCGGCCAGGGCGGAGACTTTCCCTCGGGCGGCCAGGGCGGAGACTTTCCCTCGGGCGGCCAGGGCGCAGACTTTCCCTCGGGCGGCCAGGGCGCAGACTTTCCCTCGGGCGGCCAGGGCGGAGACTTTCCCTCGGGCGGCCAGGGCGGAGACTTTCCCTCGGGCGGCCAGGGCGGAGACTTTCCCTCGGGCGGCCAGGGCGGAGACTTTCCCTCGGGCGGCCAGGGCGGAGACTTTCCCTCGGGCGGCCAGGGCGGAGACTTTCCCTCGGGCGGCCAGGGCGGAGACGACCCCTCGGGCGGCCACGGCGCAGGAACTGGAACTGGCACCACCGGCTCAGGCACTGGAACTGGCACCACCGGCTCAGGCACTGGAACTGGCACCACCGGCTCAGGCACTGGAACTGGCACCACCGGCTCAGGCACTGGAACTGGCACCACCGGCTCAGGCACTGGAACTGGCACCACAGGCTCAGGCACTGGAACTGGCACCACAGGCTCAGGCACTGGAACTGGCACCACAGGCTCAGGCACTGGAACTGGCACCACAGGCTCAGGCACTGGAACTGGCACCACAGGCTCAGGCACTGGAACTGGCACCACAGGCTCAGGCACTGGAACTGGCACCACAGGCTCAGGCACTGGAACTGGCACCACAGGCTCAGGCACTGGAACTGGCACCACCGGCTCAGGCACTGGAACTGGCACCACCGGCTCAGGCACTGGAACTGGAACTGGCACCACAGGCTCAGGCACTGGAACTGGCACCACAGGCTCAGGCACTGGAACTGGCACCACAGGCTCAGGCACTGGAACTGGCACCACAGGCTCAGGCACTGGAACTGGCACCACAGGCTCAGGCACTGGAACTGGCACCACCCGCTCAGGCACTGGAACTGGCACCACAAGCTCCGGTTCAGGAACAGACAAAGACACAGACAAAGACACAGACAAAGACACAGACAAAGACACAGACAAAGACACAGACAAAGACACAGACAAAGACACAGACAAAGACACAGACAAAGACACCACCGGCTCAGGCTCAGGAACAGACACCACCGCCTCAGGCTCAGGAACAGACACCACCGGCTCCGGCTCAGGAACAGACACTGGCTCCGGCTCAGGAACAGACACTGGCTCCGGCTCAGGAACAGACACTGGCTCCGGCTCAGGAACAGACACTGGCTCCGGCTCAGGAACAGACACTGGCTCCGGCTCAGGAACAGACACTGGCTCCGGCTCAGGAACAGACACTGGCTCCGGCTCAGGAACAGACACTGGCTCCGGCTCAGGAACAGACACTGGCTCCGGCTCAGGAACAGACACTGGCTCCGGCTCAGGAACAGACACTGGCTCCGGCTCAGGAACAGACACTGGCTCCGGCTCAGGAACAGACACTGGCTCCGGCTCAGGAACAGACACTGGCTCCGGCTCAGGAACAGACACTGGCTCCGGCTCAGGAACAGACACTGGCTCCGGCTCAGGAACAGACACTGGCTCCGGCTCAGGAACAGACACTGGCTCCGGCTCAGGAACAGACACTGGCTCGACGGCGGCCATCTTGTCCGAAGACACAGGCTCGACAGGCACCACCGGAACTGGGACCACCGGAACTGGGACCACCGGAACTGGGACCACCGGAACTGGGACCACCGGAACTGGGACCACCGGAACAGTTACGGAGGGAGCCTTTCTCCTCCTTCTGTGTTTCGGGACCACCGGAACTGGGACCACCAGAACTGGGACCACTGGATTCGGGACCACCGGAACAGTTACAGAGGGAGCCTTTCTCCTCCTCCTGTGTTTCGGGACCACCGGAACTGGGACCACCGGACTCGGGACCACCGACACTGGGACCACCGGAACAATTAGGGAGGGAACCTTTCTCCTCCTCCTGTGTTTCGGGACCACCGGAACAATTCCTCCGATCTGATCACCGTCTGACATGGTGCTCTCCTCCTCCAAAGTCCTTTGAGCACATCTGGAGAAATACTCAAATAGGGAAATAGACTTTCCCTTATCCTCCTCTGGAGAAAAAATCTCGCTCCGCTGAATCCACATATGGCTGGTTCGTTCTGTCACGGGGCGAGTGAGCGAGAGACGAGGATTCAAGTGCAGAGGAGATTTAATAAACAAACACAGACGAAGTACAAAACCCAGAACTCAGGTATCCAACAGACAGGAACATCAAGGACAGGTAACTCAGACAACGAACCAGCACAAGACTACAAACACAAGGAGGCTAAATAGGGGAACAACAAAGGAGGGTAACGAGACAGACAGGTGGGACAAATTAACCAATAATCAGATAACAAGATGGGAGGGGCTAGACAATAGACAGGAGAGCACATGGCACAAAACAACAAACACCCATGTGCAGCACAAGACAGAACAGACATGTGACAGCGTTATGTGCAGTATAACGTTAGACCAAGTGATATTGTTATTACTAACACATTACAGTGACGTTGTGTGTGAACCACGATGATCGAGAGAAAATCACATCATCTAAATGTCCCCAATTACTATTCCCCCAAAAAATTCTCAATAAGCAGTTACACGTCCAAAATAAAATTATGAGTATTTCCACATAAAAAAAACACATGTTGTGATATATATATCACAACATGTTTTTTTTTTTTTTTTTTTATGTGGAAATACTCATAATTTTATTTTGTATACATCTAGAACCTATATCTAGGCTTAGAACATGTTTTTTTTTATAAACTCGTAATTTTATTCATTTTGGACGTGTAAATAATGCTTATGAATTCATCTTGCTTATTAGACTGTTGTAAGCGACTTACCGTGGTGGAATCGCGCTGGGCAATGGTTTCTCCGATGGTCGCACACAGTGACGTGTTGCACAAAATTGCGCCAAAATATCAATCATAATTAAAAAGTACAGTCTTCATATTTTATATCCGTGCTCAAACTTTTAAAGGGGTCAGCATAAATGTCCAAGTGAAGGAAAAACGAGTATGTAGCCATTACATTTAAACACATATCACTTCCCAGAATGCATCCATCTCTTTGCCAAAGGATATGTCCATATAAAGTAATATAAACATGTCTGCAGTAGGCTATATAATTAATTTATTACAACTTCATAATCAGTATTGAGATGAAAGTTCTATAAAAGTAGGCTATTCTTTTTTTCTTTTTCTTTTTTTTTTGGCGCAGAAAAAAAGAAAAGAAAAGTAGGCTCACTATAAGCCATTGCAAATTGAAATACCATCGACAATTATAAAATATCCCACAATAAATTAAGGCATGTTTTAAGCCTACAGCAAATATGCAGTCCTGCAATTATGTCGTTTTAATGTAGTCCACATAATATAAAAAAAGAGAGGAAAAATCGTGATATTACCGATTTAGAAAAGAGTTTCAGCAAGCTACCCTCAACGTCGGCTTATGGACGTGAGGGGGAAATTACCACAATATGTGATCGAAAATTATAAAATATCCCACCTAAATGAACCTTGGAATGTTTTAAGCATATAGAAAATATAGGCTACCGTCTTGTAATTATGCAATTTTAATGTAGCCCAAAATTATATAAAAAGAGAGGAAAAAGAGTTAGGGTTAGGAAAATAATCAAAGTTCAAAATTCAAAGATGAGGGATTCGCACTCAAATCTATCGGACGACCCTCTCCGTTGTCAAGTGACGAATAGGGGGTACCCTCAACGTCGGCTTTGGACGTGAGGGGGAAATGACCAAACGGCATGTGACGAATAGGGGTGAGACCATGTTGCAACGAAAGACGTGGTGCAGGCACGGAAAATACGTCCCTTTGAAATACATTAGATTGAAAGTCGTGCTGAGTGACACGAAAAAAGAAGGAAATTCGTGCTTATGGACACGAATCAATTCGTGTTGAGTAGCCTACCGAATATAAAGCAATACAAGGATTAAAATCTCCTGATTAAATGTTGAGTAATGTAGCCCTTAAAGTTTGCTAAAGGAATAGCCTAACATTTGAGAAAAAAACAATAGTGTGCTCTCGAAAGAAAGACGTGGTGCATACGCCCCATAATCCCCATTGAAATACATTAGATTGAAAGTCGTGCTGAGTGACACGAAAAAAGAAGGAAATTCGTGCCTCTGGACACGAATCAATTCGTGTTGAGTAGCCTACCGAATATAAAGCAATACAACAAGGATTCAAATCTCCTGATTAAACGTTGAGTAATGTAGCCCTTAAAGTTTGCAAAAGGAATAGTAACATTTGAGAAAAAACAATAGTGTGCTCTCGAAAGAAGATGTGGTGCATACGCCCCATTGAAATACATTAGATTGAAAGTCGTGCTGAGTGACACGAAAAAAGAAGGAAATTCGTGCCCTTGGACACGAATCAATTCGTGTTGAGTAGCCTAGCCTACCGAATATAAAGCAATACAACAAGGATTAAAATCTCCTGATTAAATGTTGAGTAAGTTTGCTAAAGGAATAGCCTAACATTTGAGAAAAAACAATAGTGTGCTCTCGAAAGAAAGATGTGCATACGCCCCATTGAAATACATTAGATTGAAAGTCGTGCTGAGTGACACGAAAAAAAGAAGGAAATTCGTGCCCTTGGACACGAATCAAATCGTGTTGAGTAGCCTAGCCTACCGAATATAAAGCAATACAACAAGGATTAAAATCACCTGATTAAATGTTGAGTAATGTAGCCCTTAAAGTTTGCAAAAGGAATAGTAACATCTGAGAAAAAACAATAGAGTGCTCTCAAAAGAAAGATGTGGTGCATACGCCCCATTGAAATACATTAGATTAGTCGTGCTGAGTGACACGAAAAAAAGAAGGAAATTCGTGCCTATGGACACGAATCAATTCGTGTTGAGTAGCCTACCGAATATAAAGCAATACAACAAGGATTAAAATCTCCTGATTAAATGTTGAGTAATGTAGCCCTTAAAGTTTGCTAAAGGAATAGCCTAACATTTGAGAAAAAAACAATAGTGTGCTCTCGAAAGAAAGACGTGGTGCAGGCACGAAAAATACGTCCCATTGAAATGCATTGAAAGTCGTGCTGAGTGACACGAAAAAAAGAAGGATATTTGTGCCCTTGGACACGAATAAATAGATTAATGTTGAGTAGTCTACCGAATATAAAGCAATAAAAACGAGGATTAAAATCTCTTGATTAAATATTGAGTAATGTAGCTCTTAAAGTTTGCAAAATGAATAACAATTGAGAAAAAACAATAGTGTGCTCTCGAAAGAAAGACGTGGTGCAGGCACGAAAAATACGTCCCATTGAAATGCATTGAAAGTCGTGCTGAGTGACACGAAAAAAAGAAGGATATTTGTGCCCTTGGACACGAATAAATAGATTAATGTTGAGTAGTCTACCGAATATAAAGCAATAAAAACGAGGATTAAAATCTCTTGATTAAATATTGAGTAATGTAGCTCTTAAAGTTTGCAAAATGAATAACAATTGAGAAAAAACAATACTGTGCTCTCGAAAGAAAAACGTGGTGCAGGCACGAAAAATACGTCCCATTGAAATACATTAGATTGAAAGTCGTGCTGACTGACACGAAAAAATGGGGAAAATCGTGTCCACGAACACGAATCAATAGATTAAATTTCGTTACTATGTCACGAACTGCCGTGAGACTGGGTTGGAGTGAAACACCCGAATTCAAGAATTAAGAGGTTCGTCCCAATACTTTTGTCACCTATTCTGATAACAAGCTTGGAAAAACAAAACAGCAGTTTATTTTATTTTTTATTTTATTTTTTATTTAGATGTCCCATATTTTAGTAACATGCTTTTGAAAACAAAACAGCAGTTTATTTTATTTTATTTTAGTTTAGTTTAGTTTAGTATTATTTTGTTTTGTTTTGTTTTGTTTTGTTTTGTTTTGTTTTGTTTTGTTTTGTTTTGTTTAGATGTCTCATATTTTGGTAACACGCTTTTGAAAACAAAACATCAGTTTAATTTAATTTATCTATGTTTGTCATTTTATTTTAAATTGTTTTGACGTCCCATATTTTGGTAACAGGGTTGGAAAAACAAAACAGCAGTTCATTATTTTATTTTATTTTATTTTATTTTATTTTATTTTATTTTATTTTATTTTATTTTATTTTATTTAGATGTCCCATATTTTGGTAACACACTTATGAAAACAAAACATCAGTTTAATTTAATTGATCTATATTTATTATTTTATTTTAAATTGTTTTGACGTCACATATTTTTTCATATAAAACAAACAGAAATCTCTATATTTATATGTATAATATTTATTTTGAGCACATGAGCTGGTCAAAGAACATTTTCTCAAGGTTAATAAACTTTCAATTTCCTTTACAGTATTTCTCTCCGTAGGTTATTATTTGTGGAAAGTGCTGTATGTAAGATATAGGACTGCACTGTTGAGAAGGTGATATCAACACAAACCAACATCTAGATGCTAGCATGAATAATTTGTGCTTTAACGCTGAGGGTTTTTCCTCATGTAGTGTGAAAGAATCTGCTGCTGTTTCTATATCTGGACTCACATTCATTACCATCGAGCACTTTAATGTGCGGCACACAGAACAGCAATGAGCTCTTTTATTGGATTGGTGTAATCATATGCAGCCCACCAGTGACTCGATGTCTCTCTCGCTCTCTCTCTCTCTCTCTCTCTCTCTCTCTCTCTCTCTCTCTCTCTCTCTCTCTCTCTCTCTCTCTCTCTCTCTCTCTCTCTCTCTCTCTCTCTCTCTCTCTCTCTCTCTCTCTCTCTCTCCTTCTGTCTCTCTGAGGATAGAGAAGCCTACAGAAGAATCCACTCGCATGACTTGCGGAAACAGACAGTGCAAGTAAAATATTGAACATTAATCCTGAATAGGGGTGAGCGGGGCTAGTTGTAACTCACTTGTTTTAAAAACTTCCACACATCCCGCTTGACGAAACTAGTTGCCATATCAACACTATATAATTGCACCAAAATTCAGATATCTTTGGAAGATATCACTGAATATTTATTTATTCATAGATCCATAGCAAAAGTAAATGTCTTACTTATGTTAACGTTTCATCTCTATTTTTTGTTTATTTAAAATTAGACAAATCTGATATCATTTTAATCTTAAATCTGTTATTTAACAGTTGATATGGTTCTTTAATGCTTTGCTAACCAGCAGAAGTGAGCCCCTATTAGAACTATGCTATTCTATTATTATGCTACAGAAATTATTAATTATTATTATGTTTTGAACTATGCTATATAGCTGTGTTTTGTTGTGTGTTTGTTGTCAATCTAAAAAAAAAGTTTATTTTCATTATTATTATTATTATTTTTAATTCTTTATTAAAATCTTAACATTAGTTAATGCACTGTGAACTAACATGAACAAACAATGAACAGTTGTATTTTTATGAACTGTCTTTAACAAAGATTAACAAATGTATTGCTCATGGTTAGTTCATTTTAGTTAATACATTAATGAAGCTTATTGTAAAGTGTTCCCAGAATATCTTTTGGAGCTCTGTTTTAGCAGGAAAGGTGTTTTATTGTAAAATATTTTTAAAAATCCATTACCAATATGCATGTTTGCCTGGAAGTGTGAAACTCCACCCACAGATGTTGTAGATTATCTTATGAATAACTCTTGTGTTTCTACTCTCTCAGTCCAAACGTGTGGACGCCAGTCGACTCCCACACACACACACACACACACACACACACACACACACACACACACACACACACACTGAAGCGGAGAGATAATCGAGCTGCTGAAATCCGGTCACACTTTCACACGTCCTCAAACAGGGAGAACAGAGTAAGTCCTGGGAATAGGCATTCTGGGAAATGAGGTACAACTCTGCGCTCGTGGTCTCGTGGGACGCCGGCTGTCCTCAGGCTGAGTGTGTGTGTGTGTGTGTGTGTGTGTGTGTGTGTGTGTGTGTGTGTGTGTGTGCTGCCGTGACGGTGACCCTCTTCACCTCTCCTTCTCTTATTGCTCCATGAATCTAAACTCCAGCAGAGCTGCGTTTCCCATGATCACAGGTGTGTGTTTGCATCAATATGTTTGTGAACAGAAGACTGACAATCATTCACAAAACATTATTATATATATTAAAGTAAGCAGCCTTGAACAAGTTAAGATAGTATATCTATAGGCCAGAAACATACTTTTTGCAATTAAGTAATAAACAATTGAGGCTGATGCCATCAAAGTGTACGAACCCCTGAACTCATGTGTGTGTGTGTGTGTGTGTGTGTGTGTGTGTGAGAGGGTCTCTCTCTCTCTCTCTCTCTCTCTCTCTCTCTCTCTCTCTCTCTCTCTCTCTCTCTCTCTCTCTCTCTCTCTCTCTCTCTCTCTGTCTCTGTGAGTGTGTGTGTATACAGCATACATGCACACAAATATCTGAACATTCTTAAATCAAGATTTTACTAAATGACTTAAGATATCAAGTGTCTTCATGATTAAAACAAGAAAAAATCTGCCTGTGGGGTCAGAAAAATAAACCTAATTTAATGTTTTATTTTACTGCAAAACAATAATATTCGTAATGAGCATTTTTGTCTTGTTTTTCTGACCAAATATCTAAATACTTAATTAAACAAGGTATGAAAGACACTTAAAAGATTATACTCATCTGGAGCAAGACAAAATTCAGTAATGTTCAAGATTTAATCTATGAAAGAATGTCTTAATACATTATGCGGTTTTGCTTCTTTAACTGGAAAACAAGACAAAAATAAAATAAAAAATAAATACAAATTAAAACTTTAGGAAGTCTTTTTTTTTTGCAGTCTTGTCTTGTTTTCCAGTCAAAAATAAAAATCCTTAAAAGAGATGAATGTACTTGAGAAGCACACTGCATGTAATAAGATATTAAGACTTTTTTTTTAAAATAATATTTAATATAAATATAATTAAATATAAGTGTACTTTGTCTTACTGCACTGGACGTTTTTAATTTGTTTATACTAGTACTAGTTTAAAAAATAATAATCTGCCAGTGCAGGAGAACAAAATACACTCATATTAAAGACATTTTCTGAAAAATAACTGGTTAAAACTTATGACGAATACTACATTATACACTGCCCAGCCAAAAAACAAAAAAACAAAAAAAAAAAAAAACGCTGTTTGGATTTAAGGATCTTGAACAAAAATGAATGCACCTCTTGATGGAAATAAATGTTGTGATGTTATTTCTTCTTATATTTTTGGTGAAGATCTTGTATTGCCAAAGCAAGAGTCCAGCTCTCTGTAAAGTCTCCTCCAGAACATCTCAAACACTCTCAGTGAATTTAAGATCCATGAAGATGATTCTTCATGTTCCTCACAATCATTCTTTACTTACTATGTGATATTCATTTTAAACTGTTATAATATTTCAGATTTTTAACTGTATTTTTTTATCAAATAAATGCAGCCTTGATGAGCAGAAGAGACTTCTCACAAAAACATTTTTTTTAAAAATCTTACTTTTGAAAGGTAGTGGCTTTCCCGTGCATCTAGATTTCATTTAACACTTTTTTTGTGCATATTATAATGTATTTCTTGCTAAATTTTTCTCTTTATCATTTCAACTCTGCTCTGGCAATTCCAGCTCAGATCCACTCTGCATGAGATTGCATGAGCCAGGGCGGTTCCCAGCAAGCAATTTTGTGTTTAAAAGACGTCTAATAGCCGTCTACTAGACACAGCCCAGACGTCTAGGCTAAAACAAGGCACAATTTGGTCTCTCAGTGAAAATGTAATAGATGTCTGAACCACAACCGACTAGTTATCAATTAGATAACAAAGAAATAAAATGAGTGAACAAATGAAACTAAGCACCCTGTAATCACTGTTTACTTTGCTGGAATATCATACATCTCGCAAGTTATTTTGGCAAAAACAAAATGTAACCAAATTCAAGGTTATTTTGTCTAGAAGTGTGTTACTCATAGCCGGACTATATCGGATCTATAGATGCTGACGGCTAATGCTTGCTGGGTAGTGTTTTTGAGGCCCAGATGCATGTAAATGCTGAAGCTCATGGTCAGGCTTTGATGGCCTCTCTGTCACGCCGTGTTTCATCGCATCTGTATTCCAGCGGCAGACGGACGGGTCACCGCAGGGACGCGCTCGGTCCTCCTCCACCGTCTGCCAGCATCACGCGTCTGTTTGAGTCTGTTTCAGTCTGTTTGAGTATTCTGCTTGATCCGTCACTGTCAGGCCGATCGCAAATCTGCACACGCGGGTTTAATGCGCAGACTGACCGCATGCATCAGGTTTAATGCGCAGACTGACCGCATGCATCAGGTTTAATGCGCAGACTGACCGCATGCATCAGGTTTAATGCGCAGACTGACCGCATACATCAGGTTTAATGCGCAGACTGACCGCATACATCAGGTTTAATGCGCAGACTGACTCCATCAGGTTTAATGCGCAGACTGACCGCATGCATCAGGTTTAATGCGCAGACTGACTCCATCAGGTTTAATGCGCAGACTGACCGCATGCATCAGGTTTAATGTGCAGACTGACCGCATGCATCAGGTTTAATGCGCAGACTGACCGCATGCATCAGGTTTAATGCGCAGACTGACTACATCAGGTTTAATGCGCAGACTGACTCCATCAGGTTTAATGCGCAGACTGACCGCATGCATCTGACCGCATGCATCAGGTTTAATGCGCAGACTGACCGCATGCATCAGGTTTAATGCGCAGACTGACTAC
The DNA here is from genome assembly GCF_964197995.2 of Scardinius erythrophthalmus. NCBI lineage: Eukaryota > Metazoa > Chordata > Actinopteri > Cypriniformes > Leuciscidae > Scardinius > Scardinius erythrophthalmus. Next base: position 7,183,515 of record NC_138230.1, on the reverse strand, counting down.
ATCAGGTTTAATGCGCAGACTGACTCCATCAGGTTTAATGCGCAGACTGACCGCATGCATCAGGTTTAATGCGCAGACTGACTCCATCAGGTTTAATGCGCAGACTGACCGCATGCATCAGGTTTAATGCGCAGACTGACTCCATCAGGTTTAATGCGCAGACTGACCGCATGCATCAGGTTTAATGTGCAGACTGACCGCATGCATCAGGTTTAATGCGCAGACTGACTACATCTGGTTTAATGCGCAGACTGACCGCATGCATCAGGTTTAATGCGCAGACTGACCGCATGCATCAGGTTTAATGCGCAGACTGACCGCTTGCATCAGGTTTAATGCGCAGACTGACCGCATCAGGTTTAATGCGCAGCCTGACCGCATCAGGTTTAATGCGCAGAATGACTCCATCAGGTTTAATGCGCAGACTGACCGCATCAGGTTTAATGCGCAGACTGACTCCATCAGGTTTAATGCGCAGACTGACTCCATCAGGTTTAATGCGCAGACTGACCGCATCAGGTTTAATGCACAGACTGACCGCATCAGGTTTAATGCGCAGACTGACTCCATCAGGTTTAATGCGCAGACTGACCGCATCAGGTTTAATGCGCAGACTGACTACATCAGGTTTAATGCGCAGACTGAACGCATCAGGTTTAATGCGCAGACTGACTACATTGGGTTTAATGCGCAGACTGACCGCATCGGGTTTAATGCGCAGACTGACCGCATCAGGTTTAATGCGCAGACTGACCGCATCAGGTTTAATGCGCAGACTGACTACATCAGGTTTAATGCGCAGACTGACTACATCAGGTTTAATGCGCAGACTGACCGCATCGGGTTTAATGCGCAGACTGACCGCATCAGGTTTAATGCGCAGACTGACTACATCAGGTTTAATGCGCAGACTGACTACATCAGGTTTAATGCGCAGACTGACTACATCAGGTTTAATGCGCAGACTGACTACATCAGGTTTAATGCGCAGACTGAACGCATCAGGTTTAATGCGCAGACTGACTACATCAGGTTTAATGCGCAGACTGACCGCATCGGGTTTAATGCGCAGACTGACCGCATCAGGTTTAATGCGCAGACTGACCGCATCGGGTTTAATGCGCAGACTGACCGCATCAGGTTTAATGCGCAGACTGACTACATCAGGTTTAATGCGCAGACTGACTACATCAGGTTTAATGCGCAGACTGACTACATCAGGTTTAATGCGCAGACTGACCGCATCAGGTTTAATGCGCAGACTGACTACATCAGGTTTAATGCGCAGACTGACCGCATCGGGTTTAATGCGCAGACTGACCGCATCAGGTTTAATGCGCAGACTGACTACATCAGGTTTAATGCGCAGACTGACTACATCAGGTTTAATGCGCAGACTGACCGCATCAGGTTTAATGCGCAGACTGACTACATCAGGTTTAATGCGCAGACTGACCGCATGCATCAAGTTTAATGCGCAGACTGACCGCATGCATCAGGTTTAATGCGCAGACTGACCGCATCAGGTTTAATGCGCAGACTGACCGCATCAGGTTTAATGCGCAGAATGACTCCATCAGGTTTAATGCGCAGACTGACCGCATCAGGTTTAATGCGCAGACTGACTGCATCAGGTTTAATGCGCAGACTGACTGCATCAGGTTTAATGCGCAGACTGACCGCATCAGGTTTAATATGCAGACTGACCGCATCAGGTTTAATGCGCAGACTGACCGCATCAGGTTTAATGCGCAGACTGACTACATCAGGTTTAATGCGCAGACTGACTACATCAGGTTTAATGCGCAGACTGACTACATCAGGTTTAATGCGCAGACTGACTACATCAGGTTTAATGCGCAGACTGACCGCATCGGGTTTAATGCGCAGACTGACTACATCAGGTTTAATGCGCAGACTGACCGTATCGGGTTTAATGCGCAGACTGACTACATCAGGTTTAATGCGCAGACTGACCGCATCGGGTTTAATGCGCAGACTGACCGCATCGGGTTTAATGCGCAGACTGACTACATCAGGTTTAATGCGCAGACTGACCGCATCGGGTTTAATGCGCAGACTGACCGCATCGGGTTTAATGCGCAGACTGACTACATCGGGTTTAATGCGCAGACTGACTACATCAGGTTTAATGCGCAGACTGACTACATCGGGTTTAATGCGCAGACTGACTACATCAGGTTTAATGCGCAGACTGACCGCATCAGGTTTAATGCGCAGACTGACTACATCAGGTTTAATGCGCAGACTGACTACATCAGGTTTAATGCGCAGACTGACCGCATCGGGTTTAATGCGCAGACTGACTACATCAGGTTTAATGCGCAGACTGACCGCATCGGGTTTAATGCGCAGACTGACCGCATCAGGTTTAATGCGCAGACTGACTACATCAGGTTTAATGCGCAGACTGACTACATCAGGTTTAATGCGCAGACTGACCGCATCAGGTTTAATGCGCAGACTGACTACATCAGGTTTAATGCGCAGACTGACCGCATCAGGTTTAATATGCAGACTGACCGCATCAGGTTTAATGCGCAGACTGACCGCATGCATCAGGTTTAATGCGCAGACTGACCGCATCGGGTTTAATGCGCAGACTGACCGCATCAGGTTTAATGCGCAGACTGACCGCATCAGGTTTAATGCGCAGACTGACTCCATCAGGTTTAATGCGCAGACTGACCGCATCAGGTTTAATGCGCAGACTGACCGCATCGGGTTTAATGCGCAGACTGACCGCATCAGGTTTAATGCGCAGACTGACTACATCAGGTTTAATGCGCAGACTGACTACATCAGGTTTAATGCGCAGACTGACCGCATCAGGTTTAATGCGCAGACTGACTACATCAGGTTTAATGCGCAGACTGACCGCATCAGGTTTAATATGCAGACTGACCGCATCAGGTTTAATGCGCAGACTGACTACATCAGGTTTAATGCGCAGAATGACTCCATCAGGTTTAATGCGCAGACTGACCGCATCAGGTTTAATGCGCAGACTGACTGCATCAGGTTTAATGCGCAGACTGACTGCATCAGGTTTAATGCGCAGACTGACCGCATCAGGTTTAATATGCAGACTGACCGCATCAGGTTTAATGCGCAGACTGACCGCATCAGGTTTAATGCGCAGACTGACTACATCAGGTTTAATGCGCAGACTGACTACATCAGGTTTAATGCGCAGACTGACTACATCAGGTTTAATGCGCAGACTGACCGCATCGGGTTTAATGCGCAGACTGACTACATCAGGTTTAATGCACAGACTGACCGTATCGGGTTTAATGCGCAGACTGACTACATCAGGTTTAATGCGCAGACTGACCGCATCGGGTTTAATGCGCAGACTGACCGCATCGGGTTTAATGCGCAGACTGACTACATCAGGTTTAATGCGCAGACTGACCGCATCGGGTTTAATGCGCAGACTGACCGCATCGGGTTTAATGCGCAGACTGACTACATCGGGTTTAATGCGCAGACTGACTACATCAGGTTTAATGCGCAGACTGACTACATCGGGTTTAATGCGCAGACTGACTACATCAGGTTTAATGCGCAGACTGACCGCATCAGGTTTAATGCGCAGACTGACTACATCAGGTTTAATGCGCAGACTGACTACATCAGGTTTAATGCGCAGACTGACCGCATCGGGTTTAATGCGCAGACTGACTACATCAGGTTTAATGCGCAGACTGACCGCATCGGGTTTAATGCGCAGACTGACCGCATCAGGTTTAATGCGCAGACTGACTACATCAGGTTTAATGCGCAGACTGACTACATCAGGTTTAATGCGCAGACTGACCGCATCAGGTTTAATGCGCAGACTGACTACATCAGGTTTAATGCGCAGACTGACCGCATCAGGTTTAATATGCAGACTGACCGCATCAGGTTTAATGCGCAGACTGACCGCATCAGGTTTAATGCGCAGACTGACCGCATCGGGTTTAATGCGCAGACTGACCGCATCAGGTTTAATGCGCAGACTGACCGCATCAGGTTTAATGCGCAGACTGACTCCATCAGGTTTAATGCGCAGACTGACCGCATCAGGTTTAATGCGCAGACTGACCGCATCGGGTTTAATGCGCAGACTGACCGCATCAGGTTTAATGCGCAGACTGACTACATCAGGTTTAATGCGCAGACTGACTACATCAGGTTTAATGCGCAGACTGACCGCATCAGGTTTAATGCGCAGACTGACTACATCAGGTTTAATGCGCAGACTGACCGCATCAGGTTTAATATGCAGACTGACCGCATCAGGTTTAATGCGCAGACTGACCGCATGCATCAGGTTTAATGCGCAGACTGACCGCATCGGGTTTAATGCGCAGACTGACCGCATCAGGTTTAATGCGCAGACTGACCGCATCAGGTTTAATGCGCAGACTGACCGCATCAGGTTTAATGCGCAGACTGACTCCATCAGGTTTAATGCGCAGACTGACCGCATCAGGTTGTCAGCGCGTGTCTGGGAAGGACTGGCTGTGTCATCTTTCCTCCTGATGGGAATGCTGTGGTTCACATCACCGCTAACTCATTTTTAAAACCTGGATTTAAAGGTCATGTGTTTTTTTTATGCTAAAATACCTTCTTGCATACCAACTTAATGGAATATTTGAAATATACTGTTTTTGTTTCATAAAATATTGTTTATCTAAAATCTGCTCTTTTAAGGCACCATCACAAAACGCTGCACTAATATTTATTCAATGTATTTAATTTAACTTTACTTCAGAAGGCTCCGTTACACAGAGCAGTGCCGTCTGTGTTTCTCATTCGTCTGAAGAACAAACCTTTCTCTGGCTTTGATAAGGTCCTGTCCGGGACGAGTGTTCCCATCATCAGGAGGGGAGGGTTCGGATCTCAAACCACACGCTCCTCGGATCAAACAGGTGCTCCTGCTCTTCACCTGTGAGGAGAGAATCAAAGACTGGCTTTATCTCAAGCTCTGCAGAGGAGGCCTGGCTCAAGAGACACATACTCGTGTTCAAAAGGAGAGCGAGAAGAAAGAGCAGAAGCCGCCTCTCGTTCTCTGAGGATGAAGATGTGCGTTCCTCTAACAATCGCAGGAGGGCCGATGCTGTGCATAACCTTACAGGGGCCATTTTGAGTGCTCGTCTGAAAGAAAATTCACAAATGAGATCTATATATCTCAACTATTCCTCCTAGATGTAGGGCAAATGGAGAATCCAGAAATTGTAAATCATTTAATTTACACATAAAGCACAAATAAACACACAACTGTGTTGTGTACAGAAGAAAAGTTCTAAATATAGAAAACAAATAATTAAAATAAATACATAATTTATGATGACTTAAATGCATGGGTAAAAAGATACAACTTTAACTTAGATTTCAAATTGTATACAGAGGATCTAACAGATAAAGGAAGATAACCTACACTAGGACTGGCAAGAGTATTATTGTCTGTCTGTGGATCGCAAGCATCTGAGCGGCTTATTCAAGTTTAAAAGATCTGACAAATGAGAATGTTTCAGACTGTTTAGGGATTTAAATACATGCAACAGTACTTTAAACCAATTGAGAGACATTCAAATTGGACTGATATGTTCACGTTTACGGACCCAGGTTAAAATATCATTTTGAAGCAGTGACATAGAAGACTGGGATATTACAATATATAAGGAATTACAATAGTGCAAACGAGATAAGACGAAAGCATGAACGACTCATTTAAGATCTTTAAGAGACAGGAAAGTCTTTAGAACTTTAAAAAGAGGTTTTAAATGAAAGTAGCTTGGCTTAACTATACTGTATTAATATGTTAGTCAAACTTAAGGAGGAATCCAAAATAACTCCCAGATTTTTTTCAGTCAGTTTGATGTTGTTATTTAAGCCCCTGAAATAAACATGTCCCCACAGAGGGCCCAGAAACAATTGCTTCCATCTTACTCTCATTTATGTACAAGAGAAAACAATATGGGTGGTGTGGTACAATGGATAAGACACATGCCTTTGGTGTGAGAGACCCGGGTTCGAATCCACTGTGAGACACCAATGTGTCCCTGAGCAAGACACTTAACCCCTAGTTGCTCCAGAGGCGTGCAACCTCTGACATATATAGTAATTGTAAGTCGCTTTGGATAAAAGCGTCAGCTAAATGTAAATGTAATTTAAGTGCAAAAAGCTAAAGACATCCAAGATATTGTATCGGCTAAACGTGCAAGCAAGGTTTCTAAACCTTTTTTTGTCATTATGTTTCAAAGGCAAATAGATTTGGGTGTAATCTGCATAAAATGGAAAGAAAAGACCTAATGGATGCATGTACAGAGAAAACAAGGTAGGACCCAAAATAGAGCCTTGAGGAACACCACAGGTAACAGGGGCTACGGATGAGACAGAGCGCCCAAAGCCTACTGAAAAGGTTGTGTTACTAAGAAAGGATTTACACCAGCTAAGGGCACTTCTTCGGATGCCCATATACTGGTCAAGGCACGAAATAAGAATGCTGTTTCATGAAGGCAAACTAGCAAGTGATTCCTTTCCTTTTCAAAACCGGCATTTGAAAAGACATTTTAGTAACTCATGCTTCAATTGTTGGTTTGCATATTCTCATCTTCACCGCAGGTGAGTTTTTTTTTTTTTTTTTTTTTTTGCTATCCCATTTAAGCACTGAATACTGTTTCTACTTTTTATGCCAGTTCATTTGTTTATGTTTAGTGATTTATGCTCAGGAGTGTCAGGAGTGACACATTGTGTTTACAGGTGTATACATTGTGTATAATGATGAATTAAACTGTTTATAATAGATTATCCAATCAAAAGTTTTAATTAAAGTTTGACAAGCATATAAAAGTCATGTTATAAATGTGTCAATTTCATTTAAATTGTATTTGCTCAAATTGAGTTGGACCAACTCAATTACATTTCATTGCATGAATTAGTTTTTTATGAGTTGGGGCTACACATATTTATTGGATGGAAATCCTGCCCTCAATTAAATTGAGTTTGTCCAATGAGTTAGTGTATATATATATGTCACTTTACTTTGGACTATCCAGAAAAATGCATCAAAGTAATTATATCAAGATATTTTACCGTGATTTTGGTTATGTATTGTTTAATTTAATTAAATTACATTTTTACTTCACTTCGCCCAATGGACTAATGGATCACCCAAAAAATGGACAGTGGCTAATATTTGCATCAACTATATCATAATATTGCTATGATTTTGTTTGAACTATCTCTATTTTTATCTCCAAAACTAAAATCTTCTCTTCTCTGTTTGTGTATTTTAGGCCTGTAAGGGATTTTAAGGACCTGAACGAAGCTTGTGGCGTAATCGAATGAAACTTCAGGAAAGCACATCAAACATCTCAGTGCCCAGTAAGCCATAACTGATGTGATTGTGTTTTGGAGGCAATAACAAACCAAGCATTTCATAATTAATTCAAGATTGCTTTCCACCAAAACATAACATTTGAAATAAAGGTTGCATTAGTCGGTCCGTTCCACACCATAGGCCGTCTCAGTCGGAATAAGCTCGAGCGACAGGCTAAACTCCCGGATCGATCTGGGAAGATGTTTAAAAGGAGAGAGCAGCGCTTCTTCCTTCGCTGAAGACTCGATTTATGAGCTCTTTCCACAGGCGCAACGTTGCACTGTAATGCTGAGAATGACAATTCATTTGACCGGATTGGAAATGTGATTCCAGCCGACAGGCTATAGTTTAAATTCAGTTTTCCGTGCGAGTGTGAGTGTGTGACAGATTTTACCCACAAACCCTGAAGGCCAGAGCAGTTTGATGAGTTGAGTTGCACTGACAGCAGATTCATCGAGACCTCGCTCTCTTTCTCACTCCAGCTTCGGCCTGGAAATGCCAACATGAGCATTTAAAGATGAACAGAAGAACTGACTCTGTTTGACTCACAAGCTGGAGTTTTAATTCAATTGACAGGAAGAGGATTTAGATTATTCATCAAACAATTCAAAAAAAATGTTTTATCAAGGTTTCCACAGAAATATGAAGCAGCACAACTGTTTTCAACACTGATAATAATCAGAAATGTTTCTTGAGCATCAAATCATCATATTAGAGTGATTTCTGAAGGATCATGTGACACTGAAGACTGGAGTAATGATGCTGGAAATTCAGCTTTACTAGATATTCAAATAGAAAACAGCCATTTCAAACTGTAATAATATTTCACTGTTTTTACTGTATTTTTGATCAAATAAATGCAGCTTTGGTGAGCAGAAGAGATTTCTTGCAAAAAATGCTTTTTGTGAAAAAACACTGTACATTTTGAAATATTTTCTCGAAATATTCCCTGATATGTAAATACATTTTCCTCAACTTTGATGGTGTGGTTTGCTGGTCTTACAAGGCTTAATCTGGATTAGCTGGTTCCCAGTGCCAGAAACCACTCTTAAACCATCATGAAAGACCAAACTGACCAGCTTGTCCAGTCTAGGACTCAGACTAACTCCTCTAACTGATCGGCTCTGTTTTCTTGTCTTCAACAGGCACTGAGTCACTGAGGATCAGAGAGCAGGACGGTGTGTGTTTCAGTGCTGGTGTCGCTGCAGACAGATGTGTGTATTAATGCACTGTCCTCCTGTGTGGCCCGTCGATACACTGCACAGAAACACACACACAGATGGAGAGGAGTGTGAGGAGAGTCCGTCAGGTATACACGGGTTACAGGTGCTGCCGGCCGACACTAATCTCTCGCTCTTCATTTCATTTTTCACTTCATGCTTTCATATATTAGGTCAAATATGTTTTGTAAGTTTCCTGACAATATCATTCTCCAGGAAGTGACATAATTTGAGAGAAACAACAACAACAACACACACACACACACACACACACACACACACACACACACACACACACACACACACACACACACACACACACACACATATAGCCTACAGTATATAAAACGTGTTATAAATAATACACACTCCTTTTGATATAAATTGATATTATTCATGTGTTAATATATTCATTATTAATACATTTTAAGTTACTAAGATTTTTATATTATACTCTATTTTATATTCTATAAAAAGTATTTTTTATTAATTTTAAAATGAATGCAATTATTAATCCTAGCATTTTTTTTAAATAATTTTTGGCCATTGTGTAAATAATTAATACAGCTTAAATGTCTTTAAATGTCGGTTGAAATCCTTCAAATATTAATTTTAAGGTTTCACGTCACAGAATTCAGCAAGAAGATTGATTGCTAACCGGAGTCCATGTAAGAGCCTGGACTTGTTGATCAGCCGGAGGGCCGGAGAACGCATTATGTTGGAGTCGTGTGGATTAAAGCTGAGCTGATCTGATATGAGGCCGATCCTACAGACGGAAGACAGCACTTTATTGGCTTTATCTTCACAAACCACCGGCTACACCGCAATCAGATCAATCCGCTGTACTCTTCCCTCATACAGAGATCCTAGAGGAAAGCTTGATCACTCCAGGCTTTCCTACAGCGGAGAGCCGCTCAGGTCATCTGACCTTGGGAGAAACTGATGAGAAATGTTTGAGTTTATATTAGAGCTGTGCAACGATTAATCGCATCCAAAATAAAAGTTTGTGTTCACATAATATATATGTGTGTATTGTGTATAATTATTTTGAATATATAAATACACACACATGCATGTACTGTATATTTTTGAGAAACATTTGCATATATAATTTATATGATATATAAATAAATATTTTAAATAGACCACATTTTTCTTAAATACATGCATGTGTGTGTATTTATATATTCAAAATAATTTGAATATTAATATAATAATAATATAATAATAACTCGATTAATCGTTGCACAGCCCTAGTTCATATTGAGATCTCTGACGTTTGATCTCTTGTGGATCTCGTTTACTTCCAGTTTTCCACGGACACACAGCTTGAGAAGGCTTTTTCATCTGCATGTGCATCTCGTCCTATAACAGTGATAATACTGCGGCTATTTCTTTTACATCAGTTTTGTACTGTCTAAACCCCTGCAGTCTGGAATGAATGAAATACCCATGAATTGTTGAGTCATTGTCTTCAGCCACGGGCTCCTGGTGAAACTCAGAATCAAAAAGCACTTTTATCTGCTCTTATTAAACCTGAAACCTGTTCTTCGCAGCCAACATCCCAATCAATGTTACACACACGCTCCGAGGCTTCATAACAGACTCTCTGGAGATCGTTCCCCATGTCACCATCGCTGTTGAATATTTCATGTCAGCAAACATGTCAGTAAACGTATAGGACATTCAGGCGACAGGAACGACACACACACTCGAGCTGAGGACGAGAAGCGAGTGTTTTCACGCGAGCGGCTCTCAGAACAGATTCTCCGGCATTAGCTGTGACAGTCAGGCACCTGTTCAACAAATACCTGATATAACCCTTAAATAGGTACAGGGATGTGTAAGAACGGCGAGCAACATGCATATGTTCAGGTGCGGTAAACAGACGTCATTGTACAGACATTTGGGCTGTTAATTAGTTTTAGCTCTATAATTAGCTATTGTAGCAATTAGCCAACATCCTTCCATAAAGCACCATGTAAAGGTCATTGGTTCGATTCCCAGGGAAAACTGCTTTGGATAAAAGTGCTGCCAAATGCATGAATGCAAATGTGCACATTCCTGTCATTCTGGCTTTTTCTTTCATGTGAAATCAACATCTGAGCGACATGTAGATTTGAATAACAAAATGCATATGCAAAAGATGCAGCAACAAAATCGATATATTTTGTTGGCCACAATTTGAAAGTAATTCGAACTGTTTTTCTTAAAACTTTAGTCGTTATGACTGCACAGTTAATTGCAGAAATATTCACAATTGTTATTACAACAATCACACTTTTGCTGCCATTTACTGTGTCGAAAGTTTCTCTTGACATTTTTTTGTGGTGCAACAATGTAACCAATTGAAGGCGTTTACATTAAAATGAAGCTTTAGAATCGAGATAAATAAGAGATTTACTGTGCGCTGTTGAGTTTCATTTAGGAGCATTCTAATATTATTGTGTCACATGTTTCTTCTTGTTGCATTCATTCAGTATATTAATACATATCATTCAAAAGTTTGGGCTGGGTAAGATTTATTTATTTATTTATTTTAAAGAAGTCTCTTCAGCCTCCCAAAGCTGCATTTATTTGATCAAAAATACAGCAAAAACAGTAATATTGTGAAATATTATTGCAAATTAAAATAGCCATTTTCTTTGTGATTATAATGTGAAAAGTAATTTATTCTGAATTTTCAGCATCATTACTCCAGTCTTCAGTGTCACATGATCCTTCAGAAATCATTCTAATATGATGATTTGATGATCAAGAAACATTTATGATTATTATCAATGTTGAAAATGCTTCAGATTTTTGTGGAAACCATTATTTTCAGGATTCCTTGAAGAATAGAAAGTTCAAAAGAATTTATTTGAAAGATACATTTGTTCCACATTTCTCCAAAATATAGTCATCTCAAAAACATTGGAACATAAAAGCTTTGGAGAAATGAGGAACTTTTGCTTTGTATGTGGATTTCAATATTAAAGGAGCTGTATGTAAGAAATCTATTTCAATTAATCATAAAATTGCCCTGATGTGTCACTAGACATTAAGAAATCATGTTCATTTCAAATACTTATATCACTGACAACAGTAGTATGGCTAGGATATTGTCATTTAAAAAGTGGACTTGCAGCCCTCAACTGATGTTGATGTTGTCATTTTGTGTTTTGGCCTGAGCGCCTCCCTCCACCTATCTACCAATCACGAAGTCAGTAGTGTTTCGGGATCCGGGTTGCCAGCTTTGCTCTAACCTAACCTACCCTACACTGTTAGAAAAATCTGTAGAAATTACAGTATTACTGGCAGCTACTTGCCAGTAACTTACTGTAGATTTAAATTGATGTTATTTACTGGCAACAATTTGTTCAAAATTAAATGAACATTAAACATTAACAAGTCTTTATCTTTACAGAATAAAACTAAAATAACATCCTCATGCAAAGCATTCTGGGAACCAGAATCTGAAGGAAAAAAACAGAAAAAGGTTGATGAAGATTTCTGGTTCCCAGAATGCTTTGCATTAGATTGTTATTTTACAATTTTATTCTTTAAAGACAAAGACTTGTTAATGTTTAATGTTCATTTAACTTTGAACAAACTGTTGCCAGTAAATAACATAAATTTAAATCTACAGTAAGTTACTGGCAAACAGCTGCAAAACTACAGCAAATTTTTTACAGTGTAACTCTAGTCGGATAAAAATGTCTAACGTTACTAAATCAAAAAGACCTCGTTATAATTCAGAAATTCGTTGTGACAAAGTCCGAAATAAAACCAGAATTTGTATAGGAGATGCTTTTGAAAGATGGAGACGGCTGAAAACGGAGAAGAATTTGAACACAGACGCCAACGTTGCTAATTTTCTCCTAGACAGGTAAGATTCATCTATGCTTGGCTAACTTGTACTGGATGTCAATGGACATTTCATATATTCATGACAGTCGAACAAAGTTATGCGTGTTCAAGCAACGTAACGTTAGCTCACATGGACGTATGCATTTGCAATGCATTATAGGAGCCCGTTTCTCTGTCATTATGCTGAGACGCTGATGAAAACATTAGCACGACCATTATGGCAATTTGAAACGTAATTGAGACAAGCCTAACTTTACCTCAGAAAAAATTATTCGTCATTCGTTCTTCATGTATATCGTGGACTAAGTTACACATGCTGCAAGTTGACCTGTATGACCATTGCTAATGTAATTTAGTTACTCTAACAATATTTTCTGATGGGACTGAAAACAACCCTGTGATAGCCATTGGTGATATTGAATTTGTCCCGTGTTATAATTTCTGTGGCAAATGTTTATTCTGTTTTTAGCCTATAATATGACAAAAACTTTAGCACTTGTAAATCAAGGGTTTTTTTTTCGTATTGAAAATTAAGGAAGTATTATTTTGTTGTTTAAGTCTATATGTTTTTTTGTTTTCTTTTACTATTATCCTTTTTTTTTTCTCAGATTTTTTTTGAATTGTAATTGTATTTATATGTTCAAAATAAAGAAATCAAATCAAATTAAATATCAAATCAAAAACGCTCATCTCTTCAGCTATTATGGCCCCAGCACCTCAACAATTAGTAATTTTTTAAAATAAGTAATTACTCATCAAAATATCTCTCATAAAGCATAAACACAATTGACAGAAAAAAAAAACTTACTGTGTACGTCTCGTCATCACTTGCCATTGGAAGCTCATTGAAGCAGCCTACGTTTCTGCTGAATCCTGCAGCTTATCTGGCAACCTCGTCCTCGAGTCAGGGGGGAGGGGGAGGGGATACACGGCTCTACAGTATTTTTAAAGTGATTGCAGTACCAGTTTTGTCCACAATCCTACATACGGTACCTATAACTTGAGAACAAATCCAAGCCAACTCTTTTACAGGCCGGATTCAATCTTGGTTAGTTTTACCCGTTGTTGCAGTGTCTGGTTCCTCTGTCTGCCAAAGCGTGCATGTACAGCATGTAAGTTTAACTATTAGTGCTCTTATGACTATGGTTTTGGGTCTGAGTGATTGAGGGTTGTCTGGATGCTGCTGGAGACACAGGCGCCGTGAAACACAATCTCACGCAATAATGGGCAGTGATGGATCTTTAACAAGAGGGAGAGACGTCAAAATGAAATGACTCTCACTCTCTCTCTCTCTGGTTGTGGCTGAGCGTGATGGTCCTGTTGATTGTGAATTTTTTTAAAGGGTTCTTTCACACCTCATTGGATTTCAATTAGCAGGTGATAAGGGCCCTCATTGTCGCCGCTAACCGACTGCACTCTCTGACATTTCACCAGCAGGGTGGAGAGAATTCATTTCCATCCCCTGCTTTTCCTCTTTTCTTCAGCTCTAAAGCAGAGACATGCCCGGTTGTGAGTGAGTATACTGAAGCTCTGACAGCTCCATCT
>NC_138230.1:7115992-7169305 GCF_964197995.2 Scardinius erythrophthalmus | reverse complement strand
ATGAGCTGGTCAAAGAACATTTTCTCAAGGTTAATAAACTTTCAATTTCCTTTACAGTATTTCTCTCCGTAGGTTATTATTTGTGGAAAGTGCTGTATGTAAGATATAGGACTGCACTGTTGAGAAGGTGATATCAACACAAACCAACATCTAGATGCTAGCATGAATAATTTGTGCTTTAACGCTGAGGGTTTTTCCTCATGTAGTGTGAAAGAATCTGCTGCTGTTTCTATATCTGGACTCACATTCATTACCATCGAGCACTTTAATGTGCGGCACACAGAACAGCAATGAGCTCTTTTATTGGATTGGTGTAATCATATGCAGCCCACCAGTGACTCGATGTCTCTCTCGCTCTCTCTCTCTCTCTCTCTCTCTCTCTCTCTCTCTCTCTCTCTCTCTCTCTCTCTCTCTCTCTCTCTCTCTCTCTCTCTCTCTCTCTCTCTCTCTCCTTCTGTCTCTCTGAGGATAGAGAAGCCTACAGAAGAATCCACTCGCATGACTTGCGGAAACAGACAGTGCAAGTAAAATATTGAACATTAATCCTGAATAGGGGTGAGCGGGGCTAGTTGTAACTCACTTGTTTTAAAAACTTCCACACATCCCGCTTGACGAAACTAGTTGCCATATCAACACTATATAATTGCACCAAAATTCAGATATCTTTGGAAGATATCACTGAATATTTATTTATTCATAGATCCATAGCAAAAGTAAATGTCTTACTTATGTTAACGTTTCATCTCTATTTTTTGTTTATTTAAAATTAGACAAATCTGATATCATTTTAATCTTAAATCTGTTATTTAACAGTTGATATGGTTCTTTAATGCTTTGCTAACCAGCAGAAGTGAGCCCCTATTAGAACTATGCTATTCTATTATTATGCTACAGAAATTATTAATTATTATTATGTTTTGAACTATGCTATATAGCTGTGTTTTGTTGTGTGTTTGTTGTCAATCTAAAAAAAAAGTTTATTTTCATTATTATTATTATTATTTTTAATTCTTTATTAAAATCTTAACATTAGTTAATGCACTGTGAACTAACATGAACAAACAATGAACAGTTGTATTTTTATGAACTGTCTTTAACAAAGATTAACAAATGTATTGCTCATGGTTAGTTCATTTTAGTTAATACATTAATGAAGCTTATTGTAAAGTGTTCCCAGAATATCTTTTGGAGCTCTGTTTTAGCAGGAAAGGTGTTTTATTGTAAAATATTTTTAAAAATCCATTACCAATATGCATGTTTGCCTGGAAGTGTGAAACTCCACCCACAGATGTTGTAGATTATCTTATGAATAACTCTTGTGTTTCTACTCTCTCAGTCCAAACGTGTGGACGCCAGTCGACTCCCACACACACACACACACACACACACACACACACACACACACACACACACACACACTGAAGCGGAGAGATAATCGAGCTGCTGAAATCCGGTCACACTTTCACACGTCCTCAAACAGGGAGAACAGAGTAAGTCCTGGGAATAGGCATTCTGGGAAATGAGGTACAACTCTGCGCTCGTGGTCTCGTGGGACGCCGGCTGTCCTCAGGCTGAGTGTGTGTGTGTGTGTGTGTGTGTGTGTGTGTGTGTGTGTGTGTGTGTGTGTGCTGCCGTGACGGTGACCCTCTTCACCTCTCCTTCTCTTATTGCTCCATGAATCTAAACTCCAGCAGAGCTGCGTTTCCCATGATCACAGGTGTGTGTTTGCATCAATATGTTTGTGAACAGAAGACTGACAATCATTCACAAAACATTATTATATATATTAAAGTAAGCAGCCTTGAACAAGTTAAGATAGTATATCTATAGGCCAGAAACATACTTTTTGCAATTAAGTAATAAACAATTGAGGCTGATGCCATCAAAGTGTACGAACCCCTGAACTCATGTGTGTGTGTGTGTGTGTGTGTGTGTGTGTGTGTGTGAGAGGGTCTCTCTCTCTCTCTCTCTCTCTCTCTCTCTCTCTCTCTCTCTCTCTCTCTCTCTCTCTCTCTCTCTCTCTCTGTCTCTGTGAGTGTGTGTGTATACAGCATACATGCACACAAATATCTGAACATTCTTAAATCAAGATTTTACTAAATGACTTAAGATATCAAGTGTCTTCATGATTAAAACAAGAAAAAATCTGCCTGTGGGGTCAGAAAAATAAACCTAATTTAATGTTTTATTTTACTGCAAAACAATAATATTCGTAATGAGCATTTTTGTCTTGTTTTTCTGACCAAATATCTAAATACTTAATTAAACAAGGTATGAAAGACACTTAAAAGATTATACTCATCTGGAGCAAGACAAAATTCAGTAATGTTCAAGATTTAATCTATGAAAGAATGTCTTAATACATTATGCGGTTTTGCTTCTTTAACTGGAAAACAAGACAAAAATAAAATAAAAAATAAATACAAATTAAAACTTTAGGAAGTCTTTTTTTTTTGCAGTCTTGTCTTGTTTTCCAGTCAAAAATAAAAATCCTTAAAAGAGATGAATGTACTTGAGAAGCACACTGCATGTAATAAGATATTAAGACTTTTTTTTTAAAATAATATTTAATATAAATATAATTAAATATAAGTGTACTTTGTCTTACTGCACTGGACGTTTTTAATTTGTTTATACTAGTACTAGTTTAAAAAATAATAATCTGCCAGTGCAGGAGAACAAAATACACTCATATTAAAGACATTTTCTGAAAAATAACTGGTTAAAACTTATGACGAATACTACATTATACACTGCCCAGCCAAAAAACAAAAAAACAAAAAAAAAAAAAAACGCTGTTTGGATTTAAGGATCTTGAACAAAAATGAATGCACCTCTTGATGGAAATAAATGTTGTGATGTTATTTCTTCTTATATTTTTGGTGAAGATCTTGTATTGCCAAAGCAAGAGTCCAGCTCTCTGTAAAGTCTCCTCCAGAACATCTCAAACACTCTCAGTGAATTTAAGATCCATGAAGATGATTCTTCATGTTCCTCACAATCATTCTTTACTTACTATGTGATATTCATTTTAAACTGTTATAATATTTCAGATTTTTAACTGTATTTTTTTATCAAATAAATGCAGCCTTGATGAGCAGAAGAGACTTCTCACAAAAACATTTTTTTTAAAAATCTTACTTTTGAAAGGTAGTGGCTTTCCCGTGCATCTAGATTTCATTTAACACTTTTTTTGTGCATATTATAATGTATTTCTTGCTAAATTTTTCTCTTTATCATTTCAACTCTGCTCTGGCAATTCCAGCTCAGATCCACTCTGCATGAGATTGCATGAGCCAGGGCGGTTCCCAGCAAGCAATTTTGTGTTTAAAAGACGTCTAATAGCCGTCTACTAGACACAGCCCAGACGTCTAGGCTAAAACAAGGCACAATTTGGTCTCTCAGTGAAAATGTAATAGATGTCTGAACCACAACCGACTAGTTATCAATTAGATAACAAAGAAATAAAATGAGTGAACAAATGAAACTAAGCACCCTGTAATCACTGTTTACTTTGCTGGAATATCATACATCTCGCAAGTTATTTTGGCAAAAACAAAATGTAACCAAATTCAAGGTTATTTTGTCTAGAAGTGTGTTACTCATAGCCGGACTATATCGGATCTATAGATGCTGACGGCTAATGCTTGCTGGGTAGTGTTTTTGAGGCCCAGATGCATGTAAATGCTGAAGCTCATGGTCAGGCTTTGATGGCCTCTCTGTCACGCCGTGTTTCATCGCATCTGTATTCCAGCGGCAGACGGACGGGTCACCGCAGGGACGCGCTCGGTCCTCCTCCACCGTCTGCCAGCATCACGCGTCTGTTTGAGTCTGTTTCAGTCTGTTTGAGTATTCTGCTTGATCCGTCACTGTCAGGCCGATCGCAAATCTGCACACGCGGGTTTAATGCGCAGACTGACCGCATGCATCAGGTTTAATGCGCAGACTGACCGCATGCATCAGGTTTAATGCGCAGACTGACCGCATGCATCAGGTTTAATGCGCAGACTGACCGCATACATCAGGTTTAATGCGCAGACTGACCGCATACATCAGGTTTAATGCGCAGACTGACTCCATCAGGTTTAATGCGCAGACTGACCGCATGCATCAGGTTTAATGCGCAGACTGACTCCATCAGGTTTAATGCGCAGACTGACCGCATGCATCAGGTTTAATGTGCAGACTGACCGCATGCATCAGGTTTAATGCGCAGACTGACCGCATGCATCAGGTTTAATGCGCAGACTGACTACATCAGGTTTAATGCGCAGACTGACTCCATCAGGTTTAATGCGCAGACTGACCGCATGCATCTGACCGCATGCATCAGGTTTAATGCGCAGACTGACCGCATGCATCAGGTTTAATGCGCAGACTGACTACATCAGGTTTAATGCGCAGACTGACTCCATCAGGTTTAATGCGCAGACTGACCGCATGCATCAGGTTTAATGCGCAGACTGACTCCATCAGGTTTAATGCGCAGACTGACCGCATGCATCAGGTTTAATGCGCAGACTGACTCCATCAGGTTTAATGCGCAGACTGACCGCATGCATCAGGTTTAATGTGCAGACTGACCGCATGCATCAGGTTTAATGCGCAGACTGACTACATCTGGTTTAATGCGCAGACTGACCGCATGCATCAGGTTTAATGCGCAGACTGACCGCATGCATCAGGTTTAATGCGCAGACTGACCGCTTGCATCAGGTTTAATGCGCAGACTGACCGCATCAGGTTTAATGCGCAGCCTGACCGCATCAGGTTTAATGCGCAGAATGACTCCATCAGGTTTAATGCGCAGACTGACCGCATCAGGTTTAATGCGCAGACTGACTCCATCAGGTTTAATGCGCAGACTGACTCCATCAGGTTTAATGCGCAGACTGACCGCATCAGGTTTAATGCACAGACTGACCGCATCAGGTTTAATG
Organism: Scardinius erythrophthalmus; assembly: GCF_964197995.2. Lineage (NCBI taxonomy): Eukaryota > Metazoa > Chordata > Actinopteri > Cypriniformes > Leuciscidae > Scardinius > Scardinius erythrophthalmus. The sequence goes on along the minus strand of NC_138230.1, from coordinate 7,164,365 downwards.
CGCAGACTGACTCCATCAGGTTTAATGCGCAGACTGACCGCATCAGGTTTAATGCGCAGACTGACTACATCAGGTTTAATGCGCAGACTGAACGCATCAGGTTTAATGCGCAGACTGACTACATTGGGTTTAATGCGCAGACTGACCGCATCGGGTTTAATGCGCAGACTGACCGCATCAGGTTTAATGCGCAGACTGACCGCATCAGGTTTAATGCGCAGACTGACTACATCAGGTTTAATGCGCAGACTGACTACATCAGGTTTAATGCGCAGACTGACCGCATCGGGTTTAATGCGCAGACTGACCGCATCAGGTTTAATGCGCAGACTGACTACATCAGGTTTAATGCGCAGACTGACTACATCAGGTTTAATGCGCAGACTGACTACATCAGGTTTAATGCGCAGACTGACTACATCAGGTTTAATGCGCAGACTGAACGCATCAGGTTTAATGCGCAGACTGACTACATCAGGTTTAATGCGCAGACTGACCGCATCGGGTTTAATGCGCAGACTGACCGCATCAGGTTTAATGCGCAGACTGACCGCATCGGGTTTAATGCGCAGACTGACCGCATCAGGTTTAATGCGCAGACTGACTACATCAGGTTTAATGCGCAGACTGACTACATCAGGTTTAATGCGCAGACTGACTACATCAGGTTTAATGCGCAGACTGACCGCATCAGGTTTAATGCGCAGACTGACTACATCAGGTTTAATGCGCAGACTGACCGCATCGGGTTTAATGCGCAGACTGACCGCATCAGGTTTAATGCGCAGACTGACTACATCAGGTTTAATGCGCAGACTGACTACATCAGGTTTAATGCGCAGACTGACCGCATCAGGTTTAATGCGCAGACTGACTACATCAGGTTTAATGCGCAGACTGACCGCATGCATCAAGTTTAATGCGCAGACTGACCGCATGCATCAGGTTTAATGCGCAGACTGACCGCATCAGGTTTAATGCGCAGACTGACCGCATCAGGTTTAATGCGCAGAATGACTCCATCAGGTTTAATGCGCAGACTGACCGCATCAGGTTTAATGCGCAGACTGACTGCATCAGGTTTAATGCGCAGACTGACTGCATCAGGTTTAATGCGCAGACTGACCGCATCAGGTTTAATATGCAGACTGACCGCATCAGGTTTAATGCGCAGACTGACCGCATCAGGTTTAATGCGCAGACTGACTACATCAGGTTTAATGCGCAGACTGACTACATCAGGTTTAATGCGCAGACTGACTACATCAGGTTTAATGCGCAGACTGACTACATCAGGTTTAATGCGCAGACTGACCGCATCGGGTTTAATGCGCAGACTGACTACATCAGGTTTAATGCGCAGACTGACCGTATCGGGTTTAATGCGCAGACTGACTACATCAGGTTTAATGCGCAGACTGACCGCATCGGGTTTAATGCGCAGACTGACCGCATCGGGTTTAATGCGCAGACTGACTACATCAGGTTTAATGCGCAGACTGACCGCATCGGGTTTAATGCGCAGACTGACCGCATCGGGTTTAATGCGCAGACTGACTACATCGGGTTTAATGCGCAGACTGACTACATCAGGTTTAATGCGCAGACTGACTACATCGGGTTTAATGCGCAGACTGACTACATCAGGTTTAATGCGCAGACTGACCGCATCAGGTTTAATGCGCAGACTGACTACATCAGGTTTAATGCGCAGACTGACTACATCAGGTTTAATGCGCAGACTGACCGCATCGGGTTTAATGCGCAGACTGACTACATCAGGTTTAATGCGCAGACTGACCGCATCGGGTTTAATGCGCAGACTGACCGCATCAGGTTTAATGCGCAGACTGACTACATCAGGTTTAATGCGCAGACTGACTACATCAGGTTTAATGCGCAGACTGACCGCATCAGGTTTAATGCGCAGACTGACTACATCAGGTTTAATGCGCAGACTGACCGCATCAGGTTTAATATGCAGACTGACCGCATCAGGTTTAATGCGCAGACTGACCGCATGCATCAGGTTTAATGCGCAGACTGACCGCATCGGGTTTAATGCGCAGACTGACCGCATCAGGTTTAATGCGCAGACTGACCGCATCAGGTTTAATGCGCAGACTGACTCCATCAGGTTTAATGCGCAGACTGACCGCATCAGGTTTAATGCGCAGACTGACCGCATCGGGTTTAATGCGCAGACTGACCGCATCAGGTTTAATGCGCAGACTGACTACATCAGGTTTAATGCGCAGACTGACTACATCAGGTTTAATGCGCAGACTGACCGCATCAGGTTTAATGCGCAGACTGACTACATCAGGTTTAATGCGCAGACTGACCGCATCAGGTTTAATATGCAGACTGACCGCATCAGGTTTAATGCGCAGACTGACTACATCAGGTTTAATGCGCAGAATGACTCCATCAGGTTTAATGCGCAGACTGACCGCATCAGGTTTAATGCGCAGACTGACTGCATCAGGTTTAATGCGCAGACTGACTGCATCAGGTTTAATGCGCAGACTGACCGCATCAGGTTTAATATGCAGACTGACCGCATCAGGTTTAATGCGCAGACTGACCGCATCAGGTTTAATGCGCAGACTGACTACATCAGGTTTAATGCGCAGACTGACTACATCAGGTTTAATGCGCAGACTGACTACATCAGGTTTAATGCGCAGACTGACCGCATCGGGTTTAATGCGCAGACTGACTACATCAGGTTTAATGCACAGACTGACCGTATCGGGTTTAATGCGCAGACTGACTACATCAGGTTTAATGCGCAGACTGACCGCATCGGGTTTAATGCGCAGACTGACCGCATCGGGTTTAATGCGCAGACTGACTACATCAGGTTTAATGCGCAGACTGACCGCATCGGGTTTAATGCGCAGACTGACCGCATCGGGTTTAATGCGCAGACTGACTACATCGGGTTTAATGCGCAGACTGACTACATCAGGTTTAATGCGCAGACTGACTACATCGGGTTTAATGCGCAGACTGACTACATCAGGTTTAATGCGCAGACTGACCGCATCAGGTTTAATGCGCAGACTGACTACATCAGGTTTAATGCGCAGACTGACTACATCAGGTTTAATGCGCAGACTGACCGCATCGGGTTTAATGCGCAGACTGACTACATCAGGTTTAATGCGCAGACTGACCGCATCGGGTTTAATGCGCAGACTGACCGCATCAGGTTTAATGCGCAGACTGACTACATCAGGTTTAATGCGCAGACTGACTACATCAGGTTTAATGCGCAGACTGACCGCATCAGGTTTAATGCGCAGACTGACTACATCAGGTTTAATGCGCAGACTGACCGCATCAGGTTTAATATGCAGACTGACCGCATCAGGTTTAATGCGCAGACTGACCGCATCAGGTTTAATGCGCAGACTGACCGCATCGGGTTTAATGCGCAGACTGACCGCATCAGGTTTAATGCGCAGACTGACCGCATCAGGTTTAATGCGCAGACTGACTCCATCAGGTTTAATGCGCAGACTGACCGCATCAGGTTTAATGCGCAGACTGACCGCATCGGGTTTAATGCGCAGACTGACCGCATCAGGTTTAATGCGCAGACTGACTACATCAGGTTTAATGCGCAGACTGACTACATCAGGTTTAATGCGCAGACTGACCGCATCAGGTTTAATGCGCAGACTGACTACATCAGGTTTAATGCGCAGACTGACCGCATCAGGTTTAATATGCAGACTGACCGCATCAGGTTTAATGCGCAGACTGACCGCATGCATCAGGTTTAATGCGCAGACTGACCGCATCGGGTTTAATGCGCAGACTGACCGCATCAGGTTTAATGCGCAGACTGACCGCATCAGGTTTAATGCGCAGACTGACCGCATCAGGTTTAATGCGCAGACTGACTCCATCAGGTTTAATGCGCAGACTGACCGCATCAGGTTGTCAGCGCGTGTCTGGGAAGGACTGGCTGTGTCATCTTTCCTCCTGATGGGAATGCTGTGGTTCACATCACCGCTAACTCATTTTTAAAACCTGGATTTAAAGGTCATGTGTTTTTTTTATGCTAAAATACCTTCTTGCATACCAACTTAATGGAATATTTGAAATATACTGTTTTTGTTTCATAAAATATTGTTTATCTAAAATCTGCTCTTTTAAGGCACCATCACAAAACGCTGCACTAATATTTATTCAATGTATTTAATTTAACTTTACTTCAGAAGGCTCCGTTACACAGAGCAGTGCCGTCTGTGTTTCTCATTCGTCTGAAGAACAAACCTTTCTCTGGCTTTGATAAGGTCCTGTCCGGGACGAGTGTTCCCATCATCAGGAGGGGAGGGTTCGGATCTCAAACCACACGCTCCTCGGATCAAACAGGTGCTCCTGCTCTTCACCTGTGAGGAGAGAATCAAAGACTGGCTTTATCTCAAGCTCTGCAGAGGAGGCCTGGCTCAAGAGACACATACTCGTGTTCAAAAGGAGAGCGAGAAGAAAGAGCAGAAGCCGCCTCTCGTTCTCTGAGGATGAAGATGTGCGTTCCTCTAACAATCGCAGGAGGGCCGATGCTGTGCATAACCTTACAGGGGCCATTTTGAGTGCTCGTCTGAAAGAAAATTCACAAATGAGATCTATATATCTCAACTATTCCTCCTAGATGTAGGGCAAATGGAGAATCCAGAAATTGTAAATCATTTAATTTACACATAAAGCACAAATAAACACACAACTGTGTTGTGTACAGAAGAAAAGTTCTAAATATAGAAAACAAATAATTAAAATAAATACATAATTTATGATGACTTAAATGCATGGGTAAAAAGATACAACTTTAACTTAGATTTCAAATTGTATACAGAGGATCTAACAGATAAAGGAAGATAACCTACACTAGGACTGGCAAGAGTATTATTGTCTGTCTGTGGATCGCAAGCATCTGAGCGGCTTATTCAAGTTTAAAAGATCTGACAAATGAGAATGTTTCAGACTGTTTAGGGATTTAAATACATGCAACAGTACTTTAAACCAATTGAGAGACATTCAAATTGGACTGATATGTTCACGTTTACGGACCCAGGTTAAAATATCATTTTGAAGCAGTGACATAGAAGACTGGGATATTACAATATATAAGGAATTACAATAGTGCAAACGAGATAAGACGAAAGCATGAACGACTCATTTAAGATCTTTAAGAGACAGGAAAGTCTTTAGAACTTTAAAAAGAGGTTTTAAATGAAAGTAGCTTGGCTTAACTATACTGTATTAATATGTTAGTCAAACTTAAGGAGGAATCCAAAATAACTCCCAGATTTTTTTCAGTCAGTTTGATGTTGTTATTTAAGCCCCTGAAATAAACATGTCCCCACAGAGGGCCCAGAAACAATTGCTTCCATCTTACTCTCATTTATGTACAAGAGAAAACAATATGGGTGGTGTGGTACAATGGATAAGACACATGCCTTTGGTGTGAGAGACCCGGGTTCGAATCCACTGTGAGACACCAATGTGTCCCTGAGCAAGACACTTAACCCCTAGTTGCTCCAGAGGCGTGCAACCTCTGACATATATAGTAATTGTAAGTCGCTTTGGATAAAAGCGTCAGCTAAATGTAAATGTAATTTAAGTGCAAAAAGCTAAAGACATCCAAGATATTGTATCGGCTAAACGTGCAAGCAAGGTTTCTAAACCTTTTTTTGTCATTATGTTTCAAAGGCAAATAGATTTGGGTGTAATCTGCATAAAATGGAAAGAAAAGACCTAATGGATGCATGTACAGAGAAAACAAGGTAGGACCCAAAATAGAGCCTTGAGGAACACCACAGGTAACAGGGGCTACGGATGAGACAGAGCGCCCAAAGCCTACTGAAAAGGTTGTGTTACTAAGAAAGGATTTACACCAGCTAAGGGCACTTCTTCGGATGCCCATATACTGGTCAAGGCACGAAATAAGAATGCTGTTTCATGAAGGCAAACTAGCAAGTGATTCCTTTCCTTTTCAAAACCGGCATTTGAAAAGACATTTTAGTAACTCATGCTTCAATTGTTGGTTTGCATATTCTCATCTTCACCGCAGGTGAGTTTTTTTTTTTTTTTTTTTTTTTGCTATCCCATTTAAGCACTGAATACTGTTTCTACTTTTTATGCCAGTTCATTTGTTTATGTTTAGTGATTTATGCTCAGGAGTGTCAGGAGTGACACATTGTGTTTACAGGTGTATACATTGTGTATAATGATGAATTAAACTGTTTATAATAGATTATCCAATCAAAAGTTTTAATTAAAGTTTGACAAGCATATAAAAGTCATGTTATAAATGTGTCAATTTCATTTAAATTGTATTTGCTCAAATTGAGTTGGACCAACTCAATTACATTTCATTGCATGAATTAGTTTTTTATGAGTTGGGGCTACACATATTTATTGGATGGAAATCCTGCCCTCAATTAAATTGAGTTTGTCCAATGAGTTAGTGTATATATATATGTCACTTTACTTTGGACTATCCAGAAAAATGCATCAAAGTAATTATATCAAGATATTTTACCGTGATTTTGGTTATGTATTGTTTAATTTAATTAAATTACATTTTTACTTCACTTCGCCCAATGGACTAATGGATCACCCAAAAAATGGACAGTGGCTAATATTTGCATCAACTATATCATAATATTGCTATGATTTTGTTTGAACTATCTCTATTTTTATCTCCAAAACTAAAATCTTCTCTTCTCTGTTTGTGTATTTTAGGCCTGTAAGGGATTTTAAGGACCTGAACGAAGCTTGTGGCGTAATCGAATGAAACTTCAGGAAAGCACATCAAACATCTCAGTGCCCAGTAAGCCATAACTGATGTGATTGTGTTTTGGAGGCAATAACAAACCAAGCATTTCATAATTAATTCAAGATTGCTTTCCACCAAAACATAACATTTGAAATAAAGGTTGCATTAGTCGGTCCGTTCCACACCATAGGCCGTCTCAGTCGGAATAAGCTCGAGCGACAGGCTAAACTCCCGGATCGATCTGGGAAGATGTTTAAAAGGAGAGAGCAGCGCTTCTTCCTTCGCTGAAGACTCGATTTATGAGCTCTTTCCACAGGCGCAACGTTGCACTGTAATGCTGAGAATGACAATTCATTTGACCGGATTGGAAATGTGATTCCAGCCGACAGGCTATAGTTTAAATTCAGTTTTCCGTGCGAGTGTGAGTGTGTGACAGATTTTACCCACAAACCCTGAAGGCCAGAGCAGTTTGATGAGTTGAGTTGCACTGACAGCAGATTCATCGAGACCTCGCTCTCTTTCTCACTCCAGCTTCGGCCTGGAAATGCCAACATGAGCATTTAAAGATGAACAGAAGAACTGACTCTGTTTGACTCACAAGCTGGAGTTTTAATTCAATTGACAGGAAGAGGATTTAGATTATTCATCAAACAATTCAAAAAAAATGTTTTATCAAGGTTTCCACAGAAATATGAAGCAGCACAACTGTTTTCAACACTGATAATAATCAGAAATGTTTCTTGAGCATCAAATCATCATATTAGAGTGATTTCTGAAGGATCATGTGACACTGAAGACTGGAGTAATGATGCTGGAAATTCAGCTTTACTAGATATTCAAATAGAAAACAGCCATTTCAAACTGTAATAATATTTCACTGTTTTTACTGTATTTTTGATCAAATAAATGCAGCTTTGGTGAGCAGAAGAGATTTCTTGCAAAAAATGCTTTTTGTGAAAAAACACTGTACATTTTGAAATATTTTCTCGAAATATTCCCTGATATGTAAATACATTTTCCTCAACTTTGATGGTGTGGTTTGCTGGTCTTACAAGGCTTAATCTGGATTAGCTGGTTCCCAGTGCCAGAAACCACTCTTAAACCATCATGAAAGACCAAACTGACCAGCTTGTCCAGTCTAGGACTCAGACTAACTCCTCTAACTGATCGGCTCTGTTTTCTTGTCTTCAACAGGCACTGAGTCACTGAGGATCAGAGAGCAGGACGGTGTGTGTTTCAGTGCTGGTGTCGCTGCAGACAGATGTGTGTATTAATGCACTGTCCTCCTGTGTGGCCCGTCGATACACTGCACAGAAACACACACACAGATGGAGAGGAGTGTGAGGAGAGTCCGTCAGGTATACACGGGTTACAGGTGCTGCCGGCCGACACTAATCTCTCGCTCTTCATTTCATTTTTCACTTCATGCTTTCATATATTAGGTCAAATATGTTTTGTAAGTTTCCTGACAATATCATTCTCCAGGAAGTGACATAATTTGAGAGAAACAACAACAACAACACACACACACACACACACACACACACACACACACACACACACACACACACACACACACACACACACACACACACACACACACATATAGCCTACAGTATATAAAACGTGTTATAAATAATACACACTCCTTTTGATATAAATTGATATTATTCATGTGTTAATATATTCATTATTAATACATTTTAAGTTACTAAGATTTTTATATTATACTCTATTTTATATTCTATAAAAAGTATTTTTTATTAATTTTAAAATGAATGCAATTATTAATCCTAGCATTTTTTTTAAATAATTTTTGGCCATTGTGTAAATAATTAATACAGCTTAAATGTCTTTAAATGTCGGTTGAAATCCTTCAAATATTAATTTTAAGGTTTCACGTCACAGAATTCAGCAAGAAGATTGATTGCTAACCGGAGTCCATGTAAGAGCCTGGACTTGTTGATCAGCCGGAGGGCCGGAGAACGCATTATGTTGGAGTCGTGTGGATTAAAGCTGAGCTGATCTGATATGAGGCCGATCCTACAGACGGAAGACAGCACTTTATTGGCTTTATCTTCACAAACCACCGGCTACACCGCAATCAGATCAATCCGCTGTACTCTTCCCTCATACAGAGATCCTAGAGGAAAGCTTGATCACTCCAGGCTTTCCTACAGCGGAGAGCCGCTCAGGTCATCTGACCTTGGGAGAAACTGATGAGAAATGTTTGAGTTTATATTAGAGCTGTGCAACGATTAATCGCATCCAAAATAAAAGTTTGTGTTCACATAATATATATGTGTGTATTGTGTATAATTATTTTGAATATATAAATACACACACATGCATGTACTGTATATTTTTGAGAAACATTTGCATATATAATTTATATGATATATAAATAAATATTTTAAATAGACCACATTTTTCTTAAATACATGCATGTGTGTGTATTTATATATTCAAAATAATTTGAATATTAATATAATAATAATATAATAATAACTCGATTAATCGTTGCACAGCCCTAGTTCATATTGAGATCTCTGACGTTTGATCTCTTGTGGATCTCGTTTACTTCCAGTTTTCCACGGACACACAGCTTGAGAAGGCTTTTTCATCTGCATGTGCATCTCGTCCTATAACAGTGATAATACTGCGGCTATTTCTTTTACATCAGTTTTGTACTGTCTAAACCCCTGCAGTCTGGAATGAATGAAATACCCATGAATTGTTGAGTCATTGTCTTCAGCCACGGGCTCCTGGTGAAACTCAGAATCAAAAAGCACTTTTATCTGCTCTTATTAAACCTGAAACCTGTTCTTCGCAGCCAACATCCCAATCAATGTTACACACACGCTCCGAGGCTTCATAACAGACTCTCTGGAGATCGTTCCCCATGTCACCATCGCTGTTGAATATTTCATGTCAGCAAACATGTCAGTAAACGTATAGGACATTCAGGCGACAGGAACGACACACACACTCGAGCTAAGGACGAGAAGCGAGTGTTTTCACGCGAGCGGCTCTCAGAACAGATTCTCCGGCATTAGCTGTGACAGTCAGGCACCTGTTCAACAAATACCTGATATAACCCTTAAATAGGTACAGGGATGTGTAAGAACGGCGAGCAACATGCATATGTTCAGGTGCGGTAAACAGACGTCATTGTACAGACATTTGGGCTGTTAATTAGTTTTAGCTCTATAATTAGCTGTTGTAGCAATTAGCCAACATCCTTCCATAAAGCACCATGTAAAGGTCATTGGTTCGATTCCCAGGGAAAACTGCTTTGGATAAAAGTGCTGCCAAATGCATGAATGCAAATGTGCACATTCCTGTCATTCTGGCTTTTTCTTTCATGTGAAATCAACATCTGAGCGACATGTAGATTTGAATAACAAAATGCATATGCAAAAGATGCAGCAACAAAATCGATATATTTTGTTGGCCACAATTTGAAAGTAATTCGAACTGTTTTTCTTAAAACTTTAGTCGTTATGACTGCACAGTTAATTGCAGAAATATTCACAATTGTTATTACAACAATCACACTTTTGCTGCCATTTACTGTGTCGAAAGTTTCTCTTGACATTTTTTTGTGGTGCAACAATGTAACCAATTGAAGGCGTTTACATTAAAATGAAGCTTTAGAATCGAGATAAATAAGAGATTTACTGTGCGCTGTTGAGTTTCATTTAGGAGCATTCTAATATTATTGTGTCACATGTTTCTTCTTGTTGCATTCATTCAGTATATTAATACATATCATTCAAAAGTTTGGGCTGGGTAAGATTTATTTATTTATTTATTTTAAAGAAGTCTCTTCAGCCTCCCAAAGCTGCATTTATTTGATCAAAAATACAGCAAAAACAGTAATATTGTGAAATATTATTGCAAATTAAAATAGCCATTTTCTTTGTGATTATAATGTGAAAAGTAATTTATTCTGAATTTTCAGCATCATTACTCCAGTCTTCAGTGTCACATGATCCTTCAGAAATCATTCTAATATGATGATTTGATGATCAAGAAACATTTCTGATTATTATCAATGTTGAAAATGCTTCAGATTTTTGTGGAAACCATTATTTTCAGGATTCCTTGAAGAATAGAAAGTTCAAAAGAATTTATTTGAAAGATACATTTGTTCCACATTTCTCCAAAATATAGTCATCTCAAAAACATTGGAACATAAAAGCTTTGGAGAAATGAGGAACTTTTGCTTTGTATGTGGATTTCAATATTAAAGGAGCTGTATGTAAGAAATCTATTTCAATTAATCATAAAATTGCCCTGATGTGTCACTAGACATTAAGAAATCATGTTCATTTCAAATACTTATATCACTGACAACAGTAGTATGGCTAGGATATTGTCATTTAAAAAGTGGACTTGCAGCCCTCAACTGATGTTGATGTTGTCATTTTGTGTTTTGGCCTGAGCGCCTCCCTCCACCTATCTACCAATCACGAAGTCAGTAGTGTTTCGGGATCCGGGTTGCCAGCTTTGCTCTAACCTAACCTACCCTACACTGTTAGAAAAATCTGTAGAAATTACAGTATTACTGGCAGCTACTTGCCAGTAACTTACTGTAGATTTAAATTGATGTTATTTACTGGCAACAATTTGTTCAAAATTAAATGAACATTAAACATTAACAAGTCTTTATCTTTACAGAATAAAACTAAAATAACATCCTCATGCAAAGCATTCTGGGAACCAGAATCTGAAGGAAAAAAACAGAAAAAGGTTGATGAAGATTTCTGGTTCCCAGAATGCTTTGCATTAGATTGTTATTTTACAATTTTATTCTTTAAAGACAAAGACTTGTTAATGTTTAATGTTCATTTAACTTTGAACAAACTGTTGCCAGTAAATAACATAAATTTAAATCTACAGTAAGTTACTGGCAAACAGCTGCAAAACTACAGCAAATTTTTTACAGTGTAACTCTAGTCGGATAAAAATGTCTAACGTTACTAAATCAAAAAGACCTCGTTATAATTCAGAAATTCGTTGTGACAAAGTCCGAAATAAAACCAGAATTTGTATAGGAGATGCTTTTGAAAGATGGAGACGGCTGAAAACGGAGAAGAATTTGAACACAGACGCCAACGTTGCTAATTTTCTCCTAGACAGGTAAGATTCATCTATGCTTGGCTAACTTGTACTGGATGTCAATGGACATTTCATATATTCATGACAGTCGAACAAAGTTATGCGTGTTCAAGCAACGTAACGTTAGCTCACATGGACGTATGCATTTGCAATGCATTATAGGAGCCCGTTTCTCTGTCATTATGCTGAGACGCTGATGAAAACATTAGCACGACCATTATGGCAATTTGAAACGTAATTGAGACAAGCCTAACTTTACCTCAGAAAAAATTATTCGTCATTCGTTCTTCATGTATATCGTGGACTAAGTTACACATGCTGCAAGTTGACCTGTATGACCATTGCTAATGTAATTTAGTTACTCTAACAATATTTTCTGATGGGACTGAAAACAACCCTGTGATAGCCATTGGTGATATTGAATTTGTCCCGTGTTATAATTTCTGTGGCAAATGTTTATTCTGTTTTTAGCCTATAATATGACAAAAACTTTAGCACTTGTAAATCAAGGGGTTTTTTTTCGTATTGAAAATTAAGGAAGTATTATTTTGTTGTTTAAGTCTATATGTTTTTTTGTTTTCTTTTACTATTATCCTTTTTTTTTTCTCAGATTTTTTTTGAATTGTAATTGTATTTATATGTTCAAAATAAAGAAATCAAATCAAATTAAATATCAAATCAAAAACGCTTATCTCTTCAGCTATTATGGCCCCAGCACCTCAACAATTAGTAATTTTTTAAAATAAGTAATTACTCATCAAAATATCTCTCATAAAGCATAAACACAATTGACAGAAAAAAAAAACTTACTGTGTACGTCTCGTCATCACTTGCCATTGGAAGCTCATTGAAGCAGCATACGTTTCTGCTGAATCCTGCAGCTTATCTGGCAACCTCGTCCTCGAGTCAGGGGGGAGGGGGAGGGGATACACGGCTCTACAGTATTTTTAAAGTGATTGCAGTACCAGTTTTGTCCACAATCCTACATACGGTACCTATAACTTGAGAACAAATCCAAGCCAACTCTTTTACAGGCCGGATTCAATCTTGGTTAGTTTTACCCGTTGTTGCAGTGTCTGGTTCCTCTGTCTGCCAAAGCGTGCATGTACAGCATGTAAGTTTAACTATTAGTGCTCTTATGACTATGGTTTTGGGTCTGAGTGATTGAGGGTTGTCTGGATGCTGCTGGAGACACAGGCGCCGTGAAACACAATCTCACGCAATAATGGGCAGTGATGGATCTTTAACAAGAGGGAGAGACGTCAAAATGAAATGACTCTCACTCTCTCTCTCTCTGGTTGTGGCTGAGCGTGATGGTCCTGTTGATTGTGAATTTTTTTAAAGGGTTCTTTCACACCTCATTGGATTTCAATTAGCAGGTGATAAGGGCCCTCATTGTCGCCGCTAACCGACTGCACTCTCTGACATTTCACCAGCAGGGTGGAGAGAATTCATTTCCATCCCCTGCTTTTCCTCTTTTCTTCAGCTCTAAAGCAGAGACATGCCCGGTTGTGAGTGAGTATACTGAAGCTCTGACAGCTCCATCTCCTCCGTTAAACCCAGACCAAAGGATGGACGGCTGCCATCGCAAACAAAGAGAGAGAAATATTACGCTTCGCCTGATAAAATAATAACACGTAGGCTATTCAAATCTCCAGATAAACTGAGCGCTGCAGTTTCAAGGGAAATAACGGTGTGGGATTGGCCCAATTACTCAAACAGAAGATTCAATTTAAATGTAAAATTATATCTGTTCGATGGCCCAGTGCGCGAGCTCCTCGAAAACACAAGAAAAAGTGGAATCCTAATTAAATGCAACACAGCGATGCAAAAACGTGATGCTTTTACAAGCACCGCTAACCAAAAATCCATCAACAGATGCTTTACCACGGAATAAAGATGAAGGAATAACGACGTGAGTGGAAGGGAACTGAATCTGACAGCGAAGGTGAGAGGCAGATGGAAATAGGTGGTCTGTAACCAGAACCTCACCAGCAGGATCTTGACAACTTCTAAAAATGCACAGAAAACGGCAGACAAACGCGACCGCGAGCATCTTGCAAAGGATTCTGCCTCAAAGAAAAGCTTAAATGACAGATGTCTCGCTAAAATCAGCATCTGTAGTCTACCTCAGATGTGTGGAAACCGAAAGGTCTTCGCGGCTGAAAACCAGGCGAGACGTGAAAGAAGCACGACAGGTGTTAAAACTCTCTTCCACACGAGTTTTTGTCCCAATCCCTTAAAACCGCGACAAACCAAAGGGAATTGTGTTTGTTGTTTGGTTTCTAGAGCGGGTCAAACAGCCTGCTCCATGTATTAAATATAAAACATACTCTGATTGGCTGTCATTGTTTTGCTTTGTGTAATATTTCCACTTTTAGCAAGGAAAGACAATCCAAATAACCATCGCAAGAATAACCGTCACATCGGGCCGAGCAGAAAGACACTTTTAAAGGGATAGTTCACCTAAAAATGAACATGCCATCTAGTCTGGCAAGCCAGACCTACATCAATGTTAGGTCTGGAAACTCACCATAGTCACGGCTCAATCCGAGGGGCGGGATAAACGGCTGTCTTTCAAATTCCCTCTGCACGCAATAGGACAGCGCTTCAACCAACCAGAGCGTTTTCCCAACAGCGGAGCTAACGTTAGTTGATAGATTCAACTTTTGAATCTGGCCGGCAAAACTACAAACACATCTTCCTTTTTTAAGAATGACTTAAGTGCCGTTCTTTGCTCTGTTCTCAGAGAAAAACTTAACTCCAAGTCCTCCAGAGTCGCGGTCACTGTTCTCCAGCAGCAGCCGCCATTCTTTGTTTTCAAGTAGCAGGGAACCATCGCAACTCTGTCATCATTATGTTAAGCCCGCCCCGCCTACTCTATACACAACGTGATTGGCCTGACCCAATTTAGGTTTTTACAGCTCTGAAAGTCAATGGAGAGTTGCTAGACTACCCTGGCTGCAAAATAAATGTTGCTGCCGCTAGTGTGCGTCTAGATTTCTAGGCTACATGCCATCTTGATATACTCATGTCGTTCCAAACTTGTTTGATTTTATGGACGTGTTTTATGTCAATACAACAAAAGTCAGAAAGAAAGATGTACCAAGTTTTGTGTGAGCTATCCCAAGTGTTATAAAGATTAAAAGCCCATTCACTACAAGGACAATAACGATTAAATCTATAATGATAATGACACAGAGGAACGACTTTGAAATCACTTTCACAACGATGAACGCTGAAAACATTTACAGCCAATCAGAATTCACCATGTTTTAAAAAGGTTGAGAATTTAAAGCGACAGAGTTAGAATTAACAGAACTGCAGTCTAATATTATCGTTATTTGTAGGCCTTAAATCCAAGTAAAATGTTTAATGTGTTTAAAATGTTTACATTTGAGTTAAATTGCTAAGATGATAATAACTAGCTAAATAAGCTAAATAATGGGATGTTGAAAGTAACCCATTCCCAACCTGTTTGTGCCATGTATTGTTTGGCGCTTTCAGAAAATTTATTTAAATTTGAGATTGTTTATTGAAGTTGTAACTCAGTGATTTTACCAAACTGGGTTCATGACGCATGTTCTTATGTTTTATCAGCACTTCAATGGTCAAAATGTCATCCGATCAAATATATCTAGTTATTTTCTAAATCAGGGATTAACAAGCTTTTTTGTCAGCAAAAACCTGAGCTAAATTATTTTGAGCTGAAATATATTTATAATGAGATTTTAAATTAAAATTTCAATAATTTAACAACACATTTGCATGTTCACAGTCCTCTGATGATGGCAGTTGTCACATGACACGTGGGTAAACCTTTTTTACTTTGAGTTTTATTTTTTTCATCTTTTATTTTTTTTTCCTAGATTTTCATCAAATCGTAAACCCAAGTTTGGGGTACCCTGCTGTTAATGCGTACTGTTTTTCTTCTCTGCTCGTATTTTACCACTAGCCTCACTTGTGCACATTTTTAGCTGATTAATGTTAAGAAGACATGGTTTATTCAACAACAATTTATTAGTAAGATCTGAGTCAAGACTTTTCCAACAAGACTTTTCCATCAAAACACAAGGGCGAAGGCTTGAGATTTGACTCTGACTTGCAAAAAATTGAGTGTCTGGTGGTCTAACCTGTCAGATTTCATTAGATTTCACTCTTATATAAAAAGTGCTGAACAAGCGTGCGTCGGCCCTCGATTGCGATTCTGTAACAGGTGCGGAATGATTCCCAAAGACCCGAGAAACACACTCCATTCCCTCTTACTCGAGCAGAGCATGTCATATCACAAATCACTTTACGGCCCCTCCTCGTGTGAAGGCCCACACACACACATTAACTGAAGCTCCATCAATTTGGTTGCGTCTCAAGTGCTGCTGCCTCTCGGACACGGTCATGCACATCAGCAAATGAGCAGCGGGAGTTTGGGAGTTTGACAATCTATCTAAAGCAGGAGACGAGGAGTGTGTGTGTGTGTGTGTTTGTGTGTGTGTGTGTGAGAGAGAGAGAGAGTGAGTTCAGGGTCATTCCAATTACAGAGTTCTCAGTCAGCGCTTGTCACCCCTGCGAGGCAGCCTTGGGCCTACAGGAGAAGTCTGCATAGTTGCACACTGTGTGTGTGTGTGTGTGTTTTGCCCTAAGGAAGAGCCAATGAGCAGCACTGCTACCGAACCACCTGCTGGAGGCGGATCCTTCCCGCTGGCACCCCGCCCACTCAGTCCCGCATTACCATACCTGTTACCACTACCGTAAAAAACCCAGTGAGTAGCAGCTGTCCGTTTACCTGCTGGTTATCAGGGTCGTAAAACTGAAACTTAAGAGTAAAACTTAAGAGTGCCTTTTAAATTCCTGAGTTTGAATTGGAACCCTAAACCTAAGGCAGAAAATAGGATGCAGATTTGAATATGAATCTAAGAAAGTACGGTAACATTTTAGTCTAGGGTCCAATTCTCACTATTAACTTGTTGCTTATTAGCATGACAATATAAAAGCAAACTTTGAATGTTTGCTTGAAAGTTTTTAAAACATTTTTTAAAACCCTCAAAGGTTTAAAGGCCTTTTGGCCAAATTGAAGTGTCACGCAGGGAATTGTGGGAATGTCAAATAACGTTTTTATTTTATTTTATTTTTTTACTGTAAATTATACAATGAATTGTTCTTTTTCACTTCCAAAAACAATTTTACTGTAAAATTACATTAAATGTATGGTCAGATCTATCACAGTTATTCACCATACGGAAACTTTCTGTTAACCAATTAACAGTTTTTCACCGTAGCAGTCTTTTACCGTTAAAATCACAATCATTTTTTCCAGTGTAGAGATCACAGGTTTACATTTTATTCTATTTTCAGGTGTTTTTGGAAACTGCCAGGCCATTATCCTAATTCATTTTTCTTAGTGTAATCTGTGATTATCCATTGCCGCTTCTTGTCTCAGCGGTCTGAATGTGGGCCGTACTTTTTGCTGATCGTGAATAAAGGACAGTTAATAGTTGACTGGCGGGAGTTAGGGGAACGTAGGAAGAAACAGCATATTGAAAAGCGGTTGGGGAGAGAAAGAAAAGAGGCCATGTCATGTACGACCAGGTCCTCGGGCGATGACTGGAACAGTGAGAGAAAAATCCTTCAGTTTAGAGTGAAAAGCACACAGTATCAAGCACCTGGGAGGACGAATCTCCCCCGGCTCTGTCCAAACTGCATAAATGTCTCTCGTTCCGCTCGGCTTCGCCTGCCGTTTCCGGAGGGCTTTAGTGTGGAGGTTGATCATGCTGTTCCTTGACCAAGTGTTTGAGGGGCGAGACAGGCGAGGGGTCCGAGGGCCTGTCGTTGATCTGACACTACAAACCCTCCCTCTGTTCCCAGCGTCCTCTTCACTCGTCTGTCACTTTGTCTCTGTCAGAGCGACGCGTCCCTGAGGCCTCGGGCTGCGGTAAAGCAAACACGTTCATGAATCTCCCCTCGAAAACAGGCACGGGTTTCCTTTGATACTCCATTATTATGGGAAACGGGGAGCGAATAACCTCTCCTGTGCTGGGAAATGTGAGGCAGATTCTTTGTGTGCATGTTGCATGTTTTAATGCTCTATTTAAGTCGCAATGGATGGTTATGTGAGGGTGTCATATAAGAAAACATAAAACTTTATTAAACCCTGGAGGGAAATAAAGGCATTACAGCAGATGAAATAAATACAGACAGAAGAATAAAGTGGTGGAAAAGATGCGTCATCAACATAATAACACACTACAAATGTGTTGATTCAAATCTATGATTCAAATAGCTTTATTGGCATAGTGAAAGGAAACTTTACATTGCCAAAGCATTAATCACATTATACATGCAAATTTACGACATACACATGTCTGTCTGTCTGTCTGTCTGTCTGTCTGTCTGTCTGTCTGTCTATCTATCTATCTATCTATCTATCTATCTATCTATCTATCTATCTATCTATCTATCTATCTATCTATCTATCTATCTATCTATCTATCTATCTATCTATCTATCTATCTATTTATCTATCTATCTATCTATCTATCTATCTATCTATCTATCTATCTATCTATCTATCTATCTATCTATCTATCTATCTATCTATCTATCTATCTATCTATTTATCCTGTCAAAAAAAATCCGTTAAATTTACGGAAAAAAAACTGGCGGCTGTGGTTACCAGAAATTTACCGTAAAAGATACGGTAGCAACATTTTAGGTTTTACAGACTTAACTTACAATGTACAGTAATAAACCGTATTTCATTATCTGATATAATGTTAATTTACTGACCTATTGAAGTATTAAAATCTGTTTTGTACCATTGTAATACACTGACAACCAATAATCACAGCAGTGATGAGAGTCACATGATCAATCAAAGCTCATCACAAGCAGTTCTTCCACAAGAAAGGTAATGCTAATATATATAGAAGCTGTCATTCACACAAACATTAAACACCATCATGGTAACACACGACATTTTAAAAATACATAAAACCTTAATGTAGCCTACATAACTGATTAGAAAAAAAACTAAGAAAACTATGACGAAACCAGTTATTTCAACAAAAATACATCAAATGTGAAGTGTCACGTAGGGAATTGTGGGAATGTCAATTTACGGTTGTTCACTGTAAATTATACAATGACTTGTTCGTTTTCACTTACAAAAACTGTAAATTTAACGGTATTTTACAGTAAAATTACATTAAATGTACTATTTGTAAATCTATCTATCTATCTATCTATCTATCTATCTATCTATCTATCTATCTGTCTGTCTGTCTGTCTGTCTGTCTGTCTGTCTCTGTCTGTCTGTCTGTCTGTCTGTCTGTCTGTCTGTCTGTCTGTCTGTCTGTCTGTCTATCTGTCTGTCTGTCTGTCTGTCTGTCTGTCTGTCTGTCTGTCTGTCTGTTCTATTCTATCTGTCTAAGTATGTATGCATGCATTCATAAACTGGTTGCATTACTTTTGTTACACACGTGTGTTGAGAGAACGTGTCACACTGTTTATAAGCATTCACTCCGAAAAACTCAATCTGAGTTGACGAGAAGCTATGTGCTTTTACTGCACATGGTATGATTTCTAATTCATAAGCCATTTCCTTGTATTTGTGTTTCTGTAAGTTGCAGCTTTTAGCGTGGAGTGCTCGGGCCGCGGCGTCACAAGTGAACCGCACACACACACAACTGAACTCTGAGCAGAAGCCAGAGCGAGCTGCAGACGCATCAAATATTTACACACAGCATTGTGGACTGAAGGTTTTAAGGGCTGGTATACGGGCTCAGAACAGCACAGAAGTGCATCACACTCTTTTATCTGTCACATCCACAACTGTATTAAAAAATATGTGGTGGGAAAAGGGTGGATGAGTGTGTGACTTTCTGTGTGTTTGTGTGTTACTATTGTGTTTGTTTCTTGTTAAAAACAATAGGTGCATGTTCGATTTCAGCCTTTCATTTTGGTCAGCACCTTCCCCTGAAACTATCACACACACACACACACACACACACACACAGAGAGAGAGAGAATGCATCCTGCACCAATACTGAAGGTTGTGTGGGAGTGTACAGTAACAGTTTAAGTTCCATGTATCCTTCGTTTTGTCTAATGTCATGTGTTTTTTAAAAGTTGTTTCTATGTTATGTCTTTTCCCATTTACCTCTTTCTGGTTGTGTTTAGGTGTTTGTTGTTAATTGCCCTCGTTAAAGCATCCATACATTGACCCTGTTGTCCTTTCTGTGGTTTGTGTGATAGCTGTATGTTTGGAGAGTCTATAATTATTAAATTCCTATGTTCTGGATTCTTGTGTTTGTCTTTATTAAATAAAAAAATGCATTTAGGTCCTAAACCTCTGATGCTTTTCAAATGTGGTCATGTGACCTTAGTACATTGCATGTGTAATTGAGTCCAGTTAAATAATTTTGCTATCTTAATTTAATGCTGTGGGAAATGTTAAATCTTTTTGAAAGCCATTCAAATAATAAGGGCAAGAAGATGCAACAGATCACTGTGTGCATATAAAGCTTGTTCTTCAGATTTATTATGTGAAGAACATTCAACTTTACAACTTTACTTTACTGGGATTGTGTTCATTATAGGATCATGCAGGAAGCTAATTGATGTTGACTAAGTTGATGACGTGCATTTTATACACTGTTGATGAGTAGATATATCTCGCAAAAAATACTTCTCACTTAGCTTAAAGCTTGTACAGCTAAACTACATTTCCCATCATTCCTGTGGCAGCATGAGAATGATAAAGTGCACAAATAAAGCATCAGTTCCACCTAATGCGCATCGTTCGCTCTGTTATGCTGTGTTAAGTCAAGTCACCCCTATTTATATAATCCTTTATATAGTGCAGATCGTTTCAAAGCAGCTTCACTGTAATAAACAGGAAAATAACAGAATAAATGCAAACTTCATCAGACATGAGACATTCAAATTCAGCGATAAGCAGCTCTACAGAAGACAATAGTGTCATTATTCAGCTCAATTCAGTTCGATGTTGATTCAATTCAGTTCAATAACAGTGTCGATGTTGCAAAATGTGTCTATCCAGCTATAAAGCAGCTCTGCAGAAGGCAATAATGTCACTTATTTTTATTCACACACAGGCTTTTTTTAATGCAAAGTGAGACAAACTCCTAAGTAGGAGCTTCCCAGGAAGACGTAAAGGCAGCAGTAGTTGTGACTCCTAACATTTACAATCTTAATTTTATCAATGCCATTTGTAAATATTGTAAATGTACAGTTATTTGCTCGGGTGTTTGTTTGTTTGTTAGGTATCAAGCTAACATAGAGGATTAGCTGGTTTTCAGAGCATTTCAAAAAGCAAGAATATTAATGTAGATCTGCTCTTTGTTGATAAGGAACTGAAATGTGAAGCGCCAGCTGTCTCTCATATATAAAGCAGAGAAGGATCACTGCCAAAAAATGACTTCCTTCCTCAGTATTTTTGGCTCGTTTTCCAATACAAAATATCTAAACATTCTTAAATCAAGATACATTTAATGATGAAGCAAAATTACATCAGATTACAAGTATTGTTTAATAAAAATGCATCAATTAAGTGACTTGATGCTTAAAAAAAACAAGAAAAAAATATCTGCCAATGGGGTTAGAAAAAAATAGTTTTCCTTTTAAACCAAGTTTATTTTTCTAATCCCATTAGCATTTTTTTCTTGCATGTTTTAAGCATAAATTCACCTTAATTTTATTTATTTATTTACTAATGTCTCCCTGTAGTACATTTTCTGTAAAGCTACTTTGAAACGATGTGTATTGTGAAAAGTGCTATACAAATAAATGTGAATTGAATAATTGTATCCCTTAAATCTCATCTTTGATCTCCAAAATGACATATTAACCATGTTTAAACGATTTTTCCTGTAAAAAAAAAAAACACACATTCAAGGTATTTTAAGGCATGAAGAATAACTCAACACCTTTACTACATTTAGTAGCCTATGAATATGCAAATTAGCCCCGCCTCCACTCGCGCCATCTCGGAGATTCACACGTCAACTTACTAAGGTAAACGATGCACAATGGCATCGCTCTTTACAACGTTGGACACATAACGGTTATTAATATGATTAGCCTTTTGCTTGACTATGTTATCAAACAGAATGTGTTGCTAATAATGATACACAAATATGTTCCGGTTCGCCACAGTCTGCCTTCTAACAATCATCAGAAACGCTTTGAACAACTCAGACCGTCAGTGGAGAAAGGCATATAGTTCATCATAACATCGTAATATATACTCCTGCTATATTGCTTAATCTACACGATTTTAACAGAAAAATATACCAGGATAACCTGACCTCTCTTGATATTCTTCTGCTAGTTTGCTGTTAAAGCCCACCGGCACATTGGTCACAAGGTAGTTTGTAACGTCAGAAACACCAGCGATTTCAAATCGTGTTTTTGAGACATTTTCTCAGTTTTAAGGAGAAAATACACAGCAATGGTGTTTGACTTATGAATTTGCACATGGTTTGTCTTAAAACATATTAAAAACACCACATAGACATATAAACAACATTAAAAACTTGATTTTCACCACAGTGGGACTTTATAGGCTAACTGATTTCATAATATTTAGATGTTTGTACTGTAAAACGAGACAAAAGTGCTATGTATTTTTTTGCAGCACACTTCACAATACTCCGCGATAGCAGGTGAAAGTTAAAGGATCTAAATCAAAGCCTTCTCATGCTGCGCTCTTGCTTCCAAATAGCCTTTCTTCCAGCTTGACATCAAGGTTACAGGCAAGCGCGGGCCGTCCGCTCACACACAGGTGTTAAGTGGTCCTGAGGTCTGGAGCCTCGGGCGTCCGGTGGAAATCGATCTTCCTAATATGTCCGCTGTAGCGCCAAAGGACTTTTGACAGGACTGTTCAGTCAGGGAAATAATCAGTCACGTAGAGAAATGAAATCACCACGGTGGGTTAGATCCTCCTCGGTGGACCCGGGCTCGGTCAGGAGGGATCAGAGATAATGGCCCTGTCTGGACCGGCTTCAGCCCACTGACACCTGAAGCAGTCATGCCTCGAAGAGCACATTCCCTCGCTCTCTTTGAATCTCTTTATCGCTCTTGAAATTTTTCTCTCCATCATTACCTATTTTCTCCTTCTCTCTAGCGCTGAGAAATCCTGACAAAGGCCAGCTGGTTTAACTGGTGACCACCTTCTAGGTACTGGATTGTTCACACAAAAAACAAAATCGTATTCTGCCGGTGTCGCCCATATTGTGTGAAAATCTTATATAGAATACCCGGATGACTATTTACTAAAATGTACCGTATACAACCAATGCGTGCTGCATGAGATTTGGTGTCCCATAATGGAATGCTCTCAACTTGTCCTTGACCCTGTAAAATGCAAGGTAACCTTTTTTTATTTTCCAGATGATAATTAAACAATGTTATGAGGTCATGTGACAATGAAGCATACTATAGTCACTGTATGGAAAGCAGATCAATTCTTTCTCTTGTTAATTTTCTTTTTTTGTTTTCAAATCCATCCATCATCCATCCATCCATCCATCCATCCATCCATCCATCCATCCATCCATCCATCCATCCACCCACCCATCCATCCATCCATCCATCCACCCACCCACCCATCCATCCATCCATCCATCCATCCATCCATCCATCCACCCACCCACCCATCCATCCATCCATCCATCCACTCATTCATCCACCCACCCACCCATTCATCCATCCATCCATCCATCCATCCACCCACCCATCCATCATCCATCCATCCACCCATCCATCCATCCATCCATCCACTCATTCATCCACCCACCCACCCATCCATCATCCATCCATCCACCCATCCACTCATTCATCCACCCACCCATTCATCCATCCACACACCCATCCATCCATCCATCCATCCATCCATCCATCCATCCATCCATCCATCCATCCATCCATCCATCCATCCATCCATCCATCCATCCATCCATCCATCCATCCATCCATCCATCCATCCATCCATCCATCCATCCACTCAATTCATCCACCCACCCATCCATCCATCCATCCATCCACCCATCCTAAGGTATTTCATTTATTTATTTTTAGGTCGGGCCACTGAAACAAACAGATCACAGGTAAGGTTTGGTGTCTCTAGAAATGACACACTGCAGCTTTAAATCCATCTTGAAATTTAAACCGGTCCAAACTGCTCATGTTTTGTTTCCTTTCCTATTTTTTTTCCAACAGGATCTATCTCTCTCCGTCTCGCTCTTCCTCCCTCAAGCTGTACAGGGAAGTTAATTTGGTGATGATGGCTATGGAGGTCTTGGGAGGCTAATAGCTTTTCCAGGTAAATAAATCCCCATAGTTCATAATTAGCTATTAGCATGCGTGTCAACTGTTTGCTCTGAGCGCAGGTCACGTGTCTCTTATATTTACATCACAGAGGTGTTCACTGTTAGCACAGCGTGGCGGGGTTTCGTTTGTGAGCTGAGGGTATTCATGCAGTTAAGCATTTTAACACACACATGCTAATCTGAACTATCCAAACAAAACCTTGATCCATAGTGTTTCTTAGTTTTAGAAGCTTTGTTGTGGAAAAAATAGCATCTTCAGTCACTGGCACGAAAGCGTTTGCATCACTTTTGCGAGCGGTAACTTTAACCAGAGTATTTAAGACCTTGCCATTCTTTTATTTTATTTATTAATTTAAGGTTAATTAATCTTTAGTTACTTTAAGATATTTTTATTTGTTTGTTTTTATTTACTTATTTAAAGCTATTTCATTTTATTTATTTTAAGGTATTTTATTTATTTATTTTGAAGGTATTTATTCGTTTTTTTAAGTATTTACTTATTTATTCTAAGGTTATTTATTTTTATAATTAATTAATTTTAAGGTATGCATTTTATTTGTTAATTAATTTATTTAAAGGTATTTTATGTTATTTATTTTTACAGTTATTTATTTTATTTAAGGTATTTTATTTATATATTTTTAAGGTATTTTATTTATTTTATGGTATTTTATTAATCTATTTTATTTATGAAAACATAAACACATGGGTGAATTGACTAAACGTTTGCATCACTTTTGCACACTTCACTATTTAAATTAAGACTTTGCTAGTCTTTTCAGCGCATCGCCTCCTTAGTAAAGTACTACACTTGTTTTTCAGGAAAATCAGCATTATTTGACTGGCACCGTTAACAATGCACTATATTTACCGCCTGGTTTCAGCTGAATTTCCTTTAAAAGAAACACTATCTAGAAGGGCTCAATTCAATCCCACGAGTATCTAAGTGGACATATGGAAAGATGCAATCGATTCCCTCAGGGTTTGATATCTGGAAGTATTCGAGACTAAACCACGTTAGCTTGCAGACAGGAGAGGCCGTGAGATGTTTGAATAAACCTGTGAATGTGTGTCACTACCAAACCAGCGTATCATGCGTTACCTGATAACGTGCGAGGCTGTAAGATGCACATCGTTCAAAACAAACAGTTCTCGCTGACAGGCCTTTAAAGCGGCACTCGAGGGAGTCTAGCGAGCGGGTCCCCATCCTACATCTCCTCTGTCAGAGCGCTGGCTGCCGGCTGAGATTAGTTCTTTGCCTTATTTAAAACTAGTGGATATTCCAATTGCCTAATTACTCAAAACGATCCCTGTGCAATTAAGCAGCACTGGCAGCGGCCCAGACTGGAGTAGCTTACCAGAGTAAACACTGAGAACCGCGGTACACGCTGAAGCTGCATGCTAATTGAATCTTATTTACATTTACGTGTGTGTTTTTGGCAGCCCCTTACCAGCCAAAGAGACTTACAAGAAAAAGCAGTTGTTGTGTTAATGGCAATTACCAAAGGATGCAAATGAGTTGCTGAGGCCATAACACTCGTGCAAGAGGAACGCTAGAACATGATTCTGAAGTGACGTGAAGGCCAAGAAATTGTCCTCTTCCTTCAACCCTTCCAAGTAAGTGCATACAGATTAGGAGCAGTGAGTAGTGAACACACACACACACCCAGATTGTGTTTATTCCACAGGCATTTTATTTTGCTGTGGCGCCCGGGGAGTGATTGGGGGTTCGGTGTCGTATTGAGAATCCTGTGACCTTTGGGTTACGAGTTTGACTCTCTGACCATTAGACCACCACTGCCCCCAATTATCAACAACAGCCCTTAAATTATTCAGTTAGGGGAACTTTTTTATTTGTCCACATTTGGTGGTGTTATTTTTAATGCAATTTAAGCGTGGACATTTATATGCCATTTAAGCATGGGTTTGTGCTTTTTAGTGCAATTTACACACATTTCTAAAAAGTAATTTGAGTACAGATAAAAAAAAAGCCATTTGTGCTTTAGAACAAGTGAAGTTTAACCAGATGTTTTTTAATGCAACCTAACCATGGATTTGTGTTTTTTTTTTTTTTTTTTTTTAAGCCTGCAATTTAGATGTTATTTCTTTAATGCTCTAGGTGGATTTTGTTCCTTTTCTATTTTCTTTTTATTGCACTTTAGGTACAGTTTTTTTTTAATGAAATGTAATCATTGATTTAAAAAAACAACAACAACAACAACAACAATGTGATTGAATCACTGTTTTTTTATTCTCTTTATTTGGAGAATACAAATATTATAAGTTATAAATATTATAAGAGAATATTATAAGTTTTTTCCAGACTATTTTATTTTATTTTATCGACTAAAATAACTAGCTTCCGGCAGACGGTCTATGTAAGTCGGCTTACGCCACAAGAGTAACACTTGACGATGTATGACGTAGATGTAGGAGGTAAGCTTTGACGCCTCGCGTGGTTCAAACACACAGGGCTGGGCAACCATGTTCCTCATTACGTTGTGCGTCGGGTCAAGTGTTACTCTTTTGCCGTAAACCGTTGTGTACTGTCGTCTGCTGGAAGCAGTTATTTTAGTTGATAGTGTTAAATATGGATGTTTTTCTTACACGAACGCACCGATTCACTTCTGAAGGCCTTATTAACCCCCCAGAGCAGTGTGGAGCACTTTATCATGGATAGATGCACTTTTATGATGGATAGATGCACTTTTATGATGGATAGATGCACTTTTATCATGGATAGATGCACTTTTATGATGGATAGATGCACTTTTATGATGGATAGATGCACTTTTATCATGGATAGATGCACTTTTATGATGGATAGATGCACTTTTATCATGGATAGATGCACTTTTGTGATGGATAGATGCACTTTTATGATGGATAGATGCACTTTTATGATGGATAGATGCACTTTTATGATGATAGATGCACTTTTATGATGATAGATGCACTTTTATGATGGATAGATTCACTTTTATGATGGATAGATGCACTTTTATCATGGATAGATGCTCTTTTATCATGGATAGATGCACTTTTATGATGGATAGATGCACTTTTATGATGGATAGATGCACTTTTATGATGGATAGATGCACTTTTATCATGGATGGATGCACTTTTATGATGGATGGATGCACTTTTATCATGGATAGATGCACTTTTATGATGGATAGATGCACTTTTATCAGGGATGGATGTGCTTTGGTGGACGTAAAAAAAAAAAACCCATTCACTCCCATTTTAAAGCTTTGAAGAGCCAGGACATTTTTTTAATATAACTCTGATTGTATTCGTCTGAAAGAAGAATGTCATATACACCTATGATGGCTTCAGGGTGAGTAAATCAAATAAAATTTTTGGGTGAACTATCCCTTTAACCACTACACCGCACGACTGCACTGTATGGTCACAGTTATCAGTAGTTAAAGAAGGAGCTAAAAGAAAAGAGCAGTAATCATACGTGTCGTTTCATGCTAATAACATTGCGTGCTGATCTGCCCTCGTGAAGCGTCTCCGAGGTCGGCGGCGAGCGAGTCGTGATTGGTGGGTTCTTGCGGGTTTGAAGCCAGGCTCACAAACAGTCCATTAAGAAAAAAGTGGCACTAAATCAAGCCTGGGAATAGAGGCAGCAACAGTCAGCAGAGTGGAACTGCTTTCATTTATTTCAGGGGCTCGTTCGGGGAGCGCGCTGACAGGGGAGACGCCGCGATGGAAACACAAGCGCCAGCGCTGGATTTTTCAGCCAGCTGTCGGTTTTCCCGGCTCTCTCAAAATCCCCCCTGAATGTGAAACAGGGGATTGATTTTAGCCAGTACTTGTGCAGTGCTCAAGATTTCCCATCAGCTTCACTCTTTGAATGCAAAAGGCTGAGAATATAAAGAAGGGATGGATGGGAGTCAAAGGGTGTGTCTCAAATCACACATCCCGGGTTCACTAACACGTGCAGCGTCCAGGGAGACAGAGACACTTCTAGAGCCGTCACACGACTGAAGAGTATATGAGTAAGAGTGTCCAGTCCACTATAGCCTATGTGTGATTTTATACTCGGTTCATTTAAGTTTTTGCTCATTTTGGGTGTTGTGCATGTATATAACACCTTATTTTTTCCCCGTGTTCTCCATTGTTGCAGCTCTCCTCTTGAGAAACTCAAGACTACAATGGAGTTCAGAAACGGTGACGCTGATATAGAGAATAACTCCCGCTGGAGGGACTTTGTAACTTTGCAGAGCTTTGTCATGCTCAAACAACATTACACACTAAAGAAACATGTAAAAACAACAGGTCTTCTTTAATGCAGTTTTACAGCCCAGCGAACAGGTTGTAAAAATGTTGCCTTGAAATCTTTCTCTCTCTCTCAAATGAAGCATTTCAAAGTGAATGTGTTCAAGATTGAGTCCCTATAGCAAATTTAACGCCTTATTGGTGTGATTGAAACATGATTTTTTTCTTAAATCATTAAATATTACATGTTCTAATCATTTTACAAAATACATTTTTTATTCCAATGCTGCCGTTTGTCACCGTGACATTATATAAATGTTGTTTTATAGTTTTGAGTGCAAATCGTTCAGTTTATTGCATGCCGTTGATGTAGATCCTCATTTTGTGACAGATAAATACTGCAGTGTTTGCTCTGTCAGTGGCTTGTGCTGTCGTTCACTACTTTTCTAAAAGGGTAGCTTGACTGTAGTTGAAGTACTTTATTGAGATCTTGTAACTTGACGAAGTAGCTCAGTCCTGTCCTGTAGTAAGTGCACTGCTGAGGGAGTCGTCATTCTAGGGGAGTCCCGTTGTCAGGATCGCTTTGGTGCACTCCTAAAAACGAAATGCACCGTAAAATCCATCAAGCATCAGATGCTCATTATATTCACTTAGCAGAGAGGTTGTCATGTCGTCTTCAATCTCTCAAGTCATCAGAAATGGAGGACAAGTGCATATTTCATAATGCCACTGTACTAGTAACATCTGTTCGCTCATCTGTATTCACAGGCCTTCTGTGTGCGCATACATTTCTGTACGTTTGGATAGAAATAAAGAAATATGGTATCCATATATAAAACCTTTCCATTCCACAGACGGTTCTTTATAATGGAAAAAGGTTATATAGAATGAAGCTTCTTCACACTCAGAAAAAATGGTTCTTTTAAGAACTAATTTTAATAACTTTTATTTTAAAGATTCTGACTTGTTTTCTTGCAATTGCGTGTGTTTATATCTTGCAATTCAGAATTTTTCACAGAATTGAGTCCAATGCAGAGAAAAAAAGTTTCTCGCAATTGTGAGTTATAAAGTCACAAATCTGGGAAAAGAACTGCACATCTGGGAAGAAAAGTCTCAAATCTGAGAAATAAGGTCTCAGTTCTGAGAGTTGCAATTTTGAGAAAATCAGGTCGCAATTCTAATGCAATTTAAGCAGAGATTTAATTTTTCATATATACATATATTTAAATACAGATTTTTGCAATTTAAAAACGGAACATAGTTCTTCTATTGGCATTGCTGCAAAAAAACCTCCTTCGGTGTGTTACCAGTGTTATTGGCATTAGCTAAGCAAAAGCTTCGGCATCAGAGTGGTTTCTTCTTAAAGAGACAGTGTCCCGGTGCCCTTTGGAGGATGCTCTACACCGCAGTGCCCTGAAAGCTGATTAATTGGCTTGTCAGCTCAGTATTTTTATCCCATTCCCCAGACGAGCGCAAACGCACCGTCCTTCCCAGTGTCCTCATGTGTCCTACACAGCGGTCAGGTGACTGTGGAGGAACCCCCTGTGCTTCACGCCGGCGTCCGATTGGCCGAGGGCCTTCTCGTGGCATGAACGGACGGTGGCCCGGGTGTAATTGGTTCGAGAAGCGTGATAGCGGTACCTGTGAGAGCGTGCGACTGCGCTGATTAATGTGAATCTGCAGAGCGCCTCTTGATGAAGCCCACAGGGCTCACGCAGAAACCGTGACAATGTACAGAGAGGAAAAACCTCCAGCCTGAAAGTGCGGAGGAGGGAACGTAACCTAGTGAGTGTTCCCACAAAATGAAATAAAACAAAGTCACTGTTATGGATGGAAACAGTTTCTGCAATCTATTTCTAATTTATCTTTATTGCAGCTTCAGCCCCAAAGGCAATTCTGTGTTTGGTGTGACATGAAAACAGCGTAAAAACACAATTCTGCTTTCACTAATAATAACAGATTATCTTCCCAAGCTCACAGCCCGCCAGAAGTGGGTGAAAAGGGTCCATTTTAGGAGAGCAATCCACAAGCGACCCTCCGATTTCAAAGCAGCTGTCATGAAAACAGAGAAATGATGTTGGGTGAAATAACGGAAACACTTCATGCTTCAGTCATTCATGCATTTACTGAAGAGACACAAAATACTTTGAACTGTTTTTAATAAAAAAAAAAATTATAGAGCAGTAGGAGATAGTTCAGAATGGCTTACTGTGAATACGGTGCAGTACAGACATCAGTTTACTGCATACTATAATTGTAAAACAGTCTGCATTATGCAACGACAACGGTGTGTGTGTGAATTTTTTTTTAGTCTACTGTTGGTAATCCAGCAAGTTTTACATTCATGCATTTTACCTTCATGTGTTTGGCAGATGCTTTTATCCAAGTTAGCCATCTTAAGTTCATACGTTCCCTTTGAAATTGAATAACAGTTTAATGCTGGTTAATGTGATTAAGATCTCTGCAGATTCATTTACTCATAAATGCATCGCAATGCAAAAGTAAAATGTGTTTTGAATGCCATTCACTGTTGACTTTAAAGGGATGAAATGGCAGTAGGAAACCGATCAGCTGATCAAATGGTTGATGTGTAAATGCATGCCACATCTGCATGTGCGAGTGTGTGTGTGTGTGTGACACGAGGATCTGTGGACTGTTGATCCCGTGGGCCAGGCCTGTGGCAGCGCTGTCCTCTCGTTCTCTGGTTGATCGGATGAGCGTTCGCTGGGAGTGTTTGCGTGTCCCTGCCGGTTAGTGTTGGGCCGCTGCCCGAGCAATTAATGCTCTGTGTAATGTGTTCACCAGCACTGGAAATAAACAAACACCATGAGACCTTTGATTAAGCACCAATCTGCAGTTTCCCAGCGTCAACAGCGGCTTTTCCCATCCCACTGCTTCCCATTGCGGGAATCTTCCCATATATGCAGGATCGGCCTCATGGTGCGTCTGCATGTCTAAGCTAGATCGGCCTAATTTTTATAATCAGGACACGTCATCAGTTCACAAACACCCCTGTTTTAACATGCACTTTTGTCTTTGATATTTTTCCCCCACAAATATAATGTGAGAATTGATTTATAGTTCATATGGATGTGGTAGTTGGGAAGTCATAACGTTCTCTGACCTTTATATATATTATGTATATATCTATATATGACCATATGTTAATTGCAACATATTAATCTTTCTACTACTTTTAAAGGTCTACTACTTTCTACGCAAAGGCTAAATGCAGTTCAATGCTAGAAAAGCAAACACTGCAAGAGCTTTAAGCACCGATCTGCAGTTTCACAGCTTCAGAGCCGCGCCGATGCTTTCCGCTCAAGAGTGCCTTTTCCCGTCTCTCTGAATGGAAATTATAGCAGCCGATTTTCCCTACCGAACACGGCATGTGTGTAATGATGCTCGGGGCTGATGGGATTGGAGGAGGGGAATTGTTCTTCGGTGCATGTATCTGTCCTATTCAATTACACTGCAATCTCTCTCTGAAACACACACACACACACACACACACACACACACACACACACACACACACACACACACACACACACACACACACACACACACACACACACACACACAGAGAGAGACACTCAGACTCTAAATTGTGGCAACACACTCATGTACACAAGCTTTTAAATAATTATTAAGTTAAGTTCCAGAGCTGCTGGATGTGTTTTTAAAAGCTCTTCCTCCTGAAACATTTATTGCTCTTTCAACAGTTCTGCTGGCCTGTTTGAATGCACTTGTGGGACACACGTCCTCACGCTCGCTGAGCACATCTATGGCCGACCGCAGGTTTCTCGGCTCGGGCTCATTTTTACCTGCACATGTTGGTTTATTTATCAGCTTCTTCTTTTATGCCCCCCCCCCCCCCCCCATGTTCAACTTTCTTTAGTGTGTAATGTTGCTGTTTGAGCATGGAAAAGTTCATCAAAGTTACAAAGTCCCTCCAGCGGGAGTTATTCTCTATATCAGTGTCACTGTTTCTGAACTCCATTGAGTCTTGAGTTTTCTTCCGGGAACGAACTCGTCACAATTGAAATAATTCATACGCAGAATAAAGGGGCGGGGCCTGGTTGAGTTAGTAGTGTGTATAAACTGGTGGTTATGATAAGGGGCGGGGCACTTCCCAAACACACTCGAAGCACTTGACCAATCACAACACACTGCTCCAGCCGACCAATCAGAGCACAGTGTGCTTTTCAGAAGGAGGGGCTTCATAGAGGCAGGAACTAAACAGGGATGCGTTTCCCGAAAGCATCGTTAGCCAACTATGTTCGCAAGTTCCGTCGTTACCAACAACATAGTTCAGTGAGTCAGTGTTTCCCGAAAGCATCGTTCTAACGAACATTTGCAAACAGCATCGCAAAGATGTGTATCTGAACAACAGTTCTCGACCTGTGGTTAGAAGAGTTTCTAGTTTGCATGACATCAATCACTTATCTTGGACTCAAATCCTTATCTTGAGTAAAATAAGCAAGCCGACATTCAGTACAATCTATATCTTTTATTTAGAATACATAGAAATGTAATTTACGTCTTTTAGTTTGTCAAGAGATTTAAAGCACCGTTTCTGAGGAGCGCATGTGTGAACGAGCTCGACTATGTAAGAACGAGCCAATGATTGAATCTGGAAATAAAGCAAAATAACTCCGAAAAATGAGAAATAGTCCTCAGAGGCCATTGTCTAATTATATCAAAACATCTAGCGTTGATTCGATCTCAAACAGATTCATTAACAGTAGTTATTACTCCACCACGTGCGTGACGTCATAAACCAGCGTGGTTGAATGACCACTTTGCGACAACAATACAGTTTCGGGAAACAGTCGTGACTAGTTGATTTCTTCAACGATGTATCGTACTATGGTAGTGAAGCAGCGAGTTACGCCGTTGTTGCAACAATGTAAACTACAAAAATAAAATTGACTTTAAATTTCACAATGGCTGCGTTCACATAATTGGGCCTTTTATCTCTCAATTGCGGCTTAATTTCTCATAATTGCACCTTCATTCTACACAAGTGAAATTTGTGACAAAAGATAAAGTTTATTATAAACTTTTTCACAGTTATCACAATTACCTTTTTTAACCCTGAAGTGCAAACTTTCATATAACACTGCGATACAAGTATTTTGACACTTAAACCAAACTTACTTTACATTTAGTGTGATTGTTAGACTTCTGTGACAGAACAGAGCATCTTTACCTCATACACACATATCTGATATAAATCTACATAAACTCTAATAGGCCAATATCTCAGCTAGAACGCAGAGGGTTTTTCTATTGCGGTGATTGTGTTTTTTGAGAAGCGAGCAGGTATGTGCTGTTTATAAGTCATTCTGAAACCGTACCTGCATGACTATATTAGGATGATGTTATGTAACCCAGTTTTAGCTTGCACACAAATTTCCTCGCCTCCGAGGAATGTCAGCAGAAAATATTCTGGGTCATCTGCGCTGCGACCACACGCTCCCATGATGCATTGTGCAGCAGTGCCTTCGTCAGAGTCAGCTGAGCGCTCGTTCTCTTTACGCTTTTCTGCGCTCCGGTGTGTGTGTGTGTGTGTGCGTGCTGCGGAGACGGCCGGCAGTCACATTAAATACAGACTTTTGCTGAAGCCTCCAGATGTTTCCCCTGAAAACAAAGACTCCAGTAATCTCGGATGAGTTTCAGAGGAGATCTCAACAATGTTTCAGACCTTGCACAGATTTAACAAGATTAGTCTGAACCCAAACGTTTCTCGTCAGATTCTGTCTATGGGTCGCATTGCATGAAACTGCAGGTCACATTTACAATCTTTAAATTAGTATGCATGAATGCATAAATACATTTTGGGAGAAAACTCATTCATTCATGCATTCTTGCCATCGTTCATTCATTCATTCATTCCTTTATGGATTCATGCATTCATTCATGCATTCTTGCATTCGTTCCTGAATTTATTCATTCATGCATTCATTAATGCATTCTTGCATTTGTTTATGCATTCATTCATTCGTGGATTCATGGATTCATGCATTCGTTCCTGCATTCATTCGTTCATTCATGCATTCTTGCGTTCATTAGTTCGTTGTTTCTCTCTTTCGTTTGTTCGTTCATTCATGCATTCATTCATCCACTTGTTCATGCATGGATTCATGCATTCATTTATTCATTCATGCATTAATTCATTAATTCATTAATTTGACATCAACATGTTTTTCATAAAGAATTTTAGGAGAGGCATGTGATGTGTCTTTCTGAGAGAAATGTTCACGGTTTCGTATGAACGCTCAAAGTTGACACTTCGTCGTGGTTCTTTGTAAGACAGATCACCTGAAGCTCTTCCTGGAGAGAGTGTAGGTTTTGCTCAGCGTGAGTTTGGCCTCATGGAGAGAAAGAGAGGCTCCTATCCAAAGCCTAGTGAGCTGCCTCACTGTCTACTGCCTACATAGGGAACTACACAGACGACACCTCTGTGACCTGACGTACTCTCGAGGATGACGCACACTTTATTCAAATAGAGTTTGAGGTTGGCATGTCACTCAGAGCAACTATAATAACAATGCAGCGCATCAATACACACCACCCTCAAATATTAGATATACTTTATACAGATATATCAGTAATAAATATATCTTCATATTTATAGGATTTTTTTTTTCATAAATCAGGTAAATGATATATGAACAAGCCTTCAGAATCTAGAATAAACTGTAAAGATTGATGTGTGTGTGCGAGTGTATATGTGTGCATTTGTACACGTCTGCATGCATGTGTTTGATAAATGCGTTCAGCAAGCATCTGTATAAATCCTCCCTCTCTAGGGTCTCCCAGCTATTGTTTCAACCCAACCAGAAACATGAAACACTCAAGCGGACTTCAGAGTCTCTCGTCTCTGTATTCTGTAGTCTGAGAAAACAAACCAACACACTATCAAATGCTGCATCACTGCACTTCTGTTTCCTGAGGCTATATCACTGGTAATGCTACTATTTTTGAATGTACCCATAATAAAATAATGCACAGCCTCAAGATAAATGAAGAAATATTTTACACAAAATGGGATTATAATTTTTAAGATAGCCTTGTTTATTTTTGAGATACTTGAACAGCACTTGCTAAATTAAATATGCAATGTAGTGAGGTCATGTGACAACTATAGTGTACTGAGGTGCATAATTAATGCATTAAAATACTTTTATAATGCATTATATATAAAGGCTTCAAGTAAAGGGTTAATAAGCAACAAGTGCTTATTGATAGAGACAACGGCCCTGAGGCACATCCCACGTAAAGCTGATAAATCCGCGAATATCTGCAATTGCAGATTTCGAACAGAGATGGCGACAAAGAGGAAAAACTACAGACTGCAGCTTTAAAGAAGTTGTTCCTGTGTTTCACAGTGGTTTAGACCGAGCGTCTAGATCAAATCTGGTGTTTCCTGAGAGATCTTGGCCTACGCTGGAAGACTCTCCCGATCTCCAGCGCTCATTACAGCAACACTGCAAGATTCATCAGGCGTAGCTCAATCCCTCTTTAATATTTCACTGAGGAACAGTCCTGCTCAGCGCAATTACAATGCCTAATCACTCGGATGAGGGGATGAAGGAGAATTAACCCTGTAGAGCCAACAACTGGATCATATTTGAGTGGCTTCTGAATGATCAAAACCTGTCGCACACAATCTACTACATGCCTTCTTTTATCCAGTAAAAGTCTTCCAGTGTAATTGTACAAGCGTCCTCCTTCAGCTCGAGCTTCACGAGTCTTTCTGTGTCAAATCTGAGCTGATTTTATCAAGGAAACGTAAAAATAAGTTAGTAATATTTCAAGATAAACACTTACTGTACTGAAGCAGGTTTACTCGATTATCTATACATGATTTTTTAGGAAAATCAAATGCAAGTATCAAATATGATCATCAGGCTTTTGAGGAAGGTTTATTTTTTCATCTCTCGATCATCATTATGTTGCATTTCATTATAGGTTTTAAAACTACTGAGCTTTGATTATAAAACTAAGCATTTAAGTATCTTACTAAGACATATTATTCCCAGATAGATATTGACGTTTATATGCATTTTATGTCAGTAGTCTTCTATTCCGTGATAAAGATCTCCTTGATTTACATTGTAAGCGATCAAAAGCAAGTGCTGTAGTTTTTCAGTGGTGTGGCGGCTGGAGAACAGGACTTTCCTAAACTTCAAAACTGTAGATAAGACAGTCTGCTAATGCTCTAATGAGAGTTAGTTGACTTGTAGTTGCAAAGTTACTTATAGTGACCAATTTTACATCCGTGTAACAGGATAAAATGTAACTCAGGGCTTGATTTTATTAATGCGCAGATGATTGGATGTTGAGAAGCTTCTCTATATTTGGATTGCTAAGCGCCACTTACATTTCCTACAAAAAATCCTGTTTAAAAATACACTTTACTTGATTTTTTTGTGTATAATACTTTATAAAGGTATTCATAATGTATATTGTAATGCATTATATATTTTCATA
This sequence comes from Scardinius erythrophthalmus, assembly GCF_964197995.2. Classification (NCBI taxonomy): domain Eukaryota; kingdom Metazoa; phylum Chordata; class Actinopteri; order Cypriniformes; family Leuciscidae; genus Scardinius; species Scardinius erythrophthalmus. The sequence continues at coordinate 7,127,369 of NC_138230.1, read as the reverse complement.
AATAATTGCAACCACAGTTAAAATGCATTATAATATTTGCAGATTCATTGTTGCATCTGAAACCAGGTTTTAATCCATTATATTTTCTCAAGGTGCGACAATGAGGTATTATAGTGTATTATAACAGTGTTTTATAAGGTGCATTACACTGCATAGTTAATGCATTAAATACTTTTATAATGCATTATATATAAAGGCTTTAAGTAAAGAGTTAATGAGCAACAAGTGGCACTTCTAGTGACAATGTGTGATACGCCAAATATCTGAAGAAATGAACGTCAAGTCACACGCTGGTGTCATTTATCCAGCTGAACTTAGTCCAGGTTTTGTTTCAAATGTTTTATGGACCCCATTACACCATGTTCAACTGATAACGGGAAAAATATATGCATTTTGGCTGTTCATTTGGAGGCATGAAAAAGCAAACTTTTGAAAATATAGGTTTCAAAGTGCAAGTTTTTGAAAACTATAGCATTATCGTCTCCATGTAAACTACAAAAACGTGAATTTCATGCGCAGGCGTATTACGCGTCTACAGGCGCCTGTGTTTCTTTACACAGTGGCATGAATAATATAGCGTTTTTAGTCATTTTAATGGAGCTGTGTGAACGAGGAGCATTTATACAATGTTGTCGTCTGCATGAGAAAGTTTTAAAAACACAAAGGAAAAACCTTTCCATGTTTAGTACATCGTTGAAAACTCTGTGAGATCTACCAGATTATCATCCATGAGGAATTGTCTGGTTCTCTTTCGTCGTTCTTTCGCAGTGAAAGCTATAATCAGTGGATTGTCCTACCAGAGGATATAAAAGGGTGTAAAGCTTTTTAAATTGAAGTTAAAATCTTTTTTTTTTTTTTTTTTTTTTTTAATTGAACCAACTCTGTAAACATTGAAATTTTTGCATTTTAAATAATTTTTTTTTTTTTTTTTTGTGGCCCTGATAGTATGTGTGTATGTATGTTTGAACTGTAATGTTATGTTAGTGTTGACCTGCCTGGGGACTACGGATGCAAATTAGCCTTTGGCTAAATCCGGCACAATGCATGAAATGGAAACATTTATGTTAAAAATTCTACGTGGTCCCTTTATAAATAAATAAAAGAAAGTTGTCATGTAAACGTACCCTTAGATCAAGTGACTGTCTTATGAATTGGGGCATTAACTTTTGGAGTTTCAGTTGCCTCCTCCACAAAACTGTGGTGGTTTTGAGTCTGTCTCCCAGCAGACGCAGGAACACATGTGGACATGCATGTTGACCTTTCATGAGCTCCAGGCGAAAACAGTCTGACAAATGAGAGTCAACAGCCAGCATCTGTATGGCAGGATTGACTGTGTGTGTGTGTGTGTCTCCTGAGTGCTGTGTCCTCGTGTAAGTTTTTCATGTCCGGCCTCTGAGCTGCTGAAATATACATACACCTGCTCTCGGCATCTGTGCCGATCGTCTGCTGATGGAGCAGCCGTGACTGGGAAAAAAACCAGCGGGAACGACCAGTGTTAGAGAGAGAGAGAAACACGATGAGACAGTGGGTTTGAGTTCTGAGTCATGAAGCCAAACAGACCAATCACGTCACTTCAGTCCAAGGAGAACGCATTTGAACATCAGAAAAAAGACTCATGAAGCACTGCAAATGATATTGCATACACTACCAGTCAAATAGATTTGATATTTTTGGAAAAAATGTCTCTTCTGCTCACTAAGGCTGCGTTTATTTGACCAAAAATATTACAATATTATTACAATTTAAAATATCGGTTTTCTATGTGAATATATAGTAAAGTGTAATTTATTCCTGTGATCAAAGCTGAATTTTCAGCATCATTACTCCAGTCTTCAGTGTCACATGATCCTTCAGAAACCAGTATAATATGATGATTTGATGCTCAAGAAGCATTTCTGATTATTATCAATGCTGAAAATAGTTGTGCTGCTTCAGATTTTTGTAGAAACCGTGATACATTTTATTTTTCAGGATTCTTTGATGAATAGAAAGTTCAAAAGAACAGCATTTATTTGAAATAGAATCTTTTGTAACATTATAAATGTCTTTAATGCATCCTTGATGAATACAAGAATTCATTTCTTTACTGACCACAAACTTTTCAAAAGTAGTGCTGTATATAATATCTAAAATACTGACAATATTGACTTTATTGACTTAAAATGTTTTTATCCCTCTTACAGTTTTTATAAAGCGGTCTCTGGCAAGGGCCTCATCAAATTCAGGGGTCCTAGACATCAAGAGTTTGAAAACCCCTGGTTTTATAGGGAACTGGGATTGTGAACCAACATTTATTAGTATTAATATTTTTAATGAAATGATAGTACTATATTCTAGTTTGATCATATTTTTTATTAATTTATAATATGGTGCTTAATTATATTTATAAAGTAGTTATAATCCATTTGTTCACTTTTTGAGCATAGACCTGAAAACAAAATTTCCAACTTAAAGACAACTTAAAAAAAGTTTTGGTTACACTTTATTTTAAGGTGTCATTGTTACAGTGTAATTATATATTTAAGTGCTGAGTAATATTAAGCAACTACATGTACTTACTATAGGGTTAGGGTAGGATTAGGGTTTGGTTGAGGGTTAGTTACATGTAATTATGCATAATTTACTGTTATTACTATGGTATACATGCAACATATGTAACAAGGACACTGTAAAATAAAGTGTTACCAAAGTTTATTTTTTTTTTAAACTGTAATACATTTTACATTTACTGTTATGAAAAAATGCACAAAAATAACATTTTCAATTTTTAAATGAAATATATATTTTCCAAAACACTTTTTACTCTAAAGCTGTGAGAAAATCAAAGCCACAAATCTAAACAAGGGCCCATAGTTCCCCATAGAAAATATAAAATATAAATTGGTCAAAAATGATCGAACAGGAGGGTTACGAGCCTGGAGTTTGTGTCGAGTTCATTCACAGTGTCACTTCAAACCTGATGACCTGATCCTGTTCACATCTTCAATCCTCCTACAGCTCATCCTTTAGCTTCTGTGAAACGCTGGAGCCACGCGGTGTGTGTTTGATCAATGTTCTGCACAGGTCACAAGTCTCTGATGCAGTATTTGATTGTCACATTGTCGCTGTTGTCGACATGTCGTCCCCGTGGAGCGCGCCAGTCTCATACTGCATATGTTAATCAAACCCAATTACCCATAATTGAATGTCTCCATTTTGCTTCTAATCAATAGCGACTCGGCGAGCGAAGGCACGGCGAGGGAATAAATTCGCTGTGATTCCTGTAATTGATGGCGCCCTTATCACCGAGGGAGAAATGAAACCACCTGCGGACTGAGAGCTGCTTCAACCCTCAGATAAGCTGATTCCAATGCAAATCACTTTAACTCGACCTGATTTCTGCTTATTGATCAGTTCACTGACTAAGAGAGGCGCATTTGTCAAGATAACATGCCATGATGAAGAGAGCTTGAAGAGGTATTCATATCAAACGAGCAGAACGTGACGACGGGGGCAGGAATTATAAATGCTGTAAAACATCCATGAGTGTCTCATGAGTCACTTTAATTGACTTTTTAAATGACTGTTTAATGAAGATAAATGTTGCCTACGTGCAAAAACAAACCTCCAATCAGATTGAGTTAATCTGAATGTAATTAATACAGGACACGCCTTTGTACGATCAATAAAGACGAGAGGGCAGAAGAGATACAAGTTACAATTTATTCCCTTGGGTTACTTGTAAATATTTTCCATGTTTCGGGACCAAAATAGAGCGCAAATGCTCAAGAAGTTAAAGGTCATTCAGAAACACACGTGCGATACAGTGTGACAGAAACAGTGATGCAGCATTTTATCATTGAATACTGCTAATTGCTGGAAAAGTTTCTTATTTTTGGGACAAAACAACAGTAACATTAGAAGGAATGATACATTTAGTTAGTTACTTACCCAGCCATGTTTTGACAAGATGCATATAAACATGGAAAATGTGATAAATGTAGCTGAGAGAACTATCTTATTGGCAGATGAAAGTATATTTAGCTTGCCAAAATATTTAATAAACGTATAAGGAGTGAGGGATGTACAGTAAATGACTTTGAATTTTGTGGAAATCTGATGATCTTTCTGTGGGTGCAGATTCTGCGTGGGCTTAATGTGCCTCAAGGGTTTCTGTGAATAACAGTTCCCTGCCTTTTGTTGGAAAACCATAAAACTGTGTTGGACTAAAAGTATGCAATAAAATGTTAAAGTCATGAAATCAAAATGGAACATTCTTTATTTTTTTTATTTATTATTATGAACGATTTAGCCGTGAACATCAGTATTTTTTTTTATTCATGTGCCTCTTAATCGTAATCAGAATAACGACCCCCCCCCATTGATGAGGGCGGGGCAACCTGTCACTCACATGAGATCAGCCAATGGCAATCCACAACCATCCAATCAATTCCTCACAGACAAAATCAAGCCCCGCCCACATTTGTTCTTGTTCCAGAAGCGCTTCACTCAGATATACGTCACAATAGGGAAGAAAAGATGATCTCATCTTCCGTTTCATGCTGACTTTAAAGCTATTTAAAGGAGAATCGTCTACCCTTTGAAGAAGAGTTTAAAGGGGTCATATAATGGTACATGCACTTTTACAAGTTGATTGCACTGAAATGTCTGTTGGCAGTGCCTGTACACAACCATCCTATCATGATAAAAATCCATCCAGTGGTTTTGTTTTAATCTCCTTATATGTTTGACCCTCTCTGAAATCAAGCCGTTCGATATTGTGACGTCATAAGATCGTACGCCCCTCCCGCTATTGTGATTGACAGCCGTCTTTCAACACAAGACCCGCCCTGAGCGAGCTGTGACAGCTGTCGTCATAGTAGTCCGCCATTGTTGTTATGCTGGAGCAGAATGGCGTCTAAGCGATTGTGGTGTTCAGTTCTTAGATGTAATAAGGAACACAGCAGTCATTTGGATGTTCCTAAATCCGAGCCGTTGAAGATGCAGTGGCTGAGTTTTGTTTTTGAAGCGATATGCCCAAAGGATTGACGCGGGGATTCCCTCACGGGGATTCCCCACGATCGTCTGTGCTTTCATGTTTGCGCGAATCATTTCAGACCAGACAGCTTTACAAACGAGAAAAAACGGATCGGTACCAACGTGTTCCTGCTGAACCTCCAGAAGATGTGAGTGTAATGTTTTATTAACCTTTATATTAGTATTTATATTAATCTTTGCGAAATTTGCTAACCTTGCTGCAGGCTTCACGATGAATGCTAAGGTTAACACTCAGGGTACATTACGGCATGTTTTCTATGTACGACGTTCTCAATATAATTCATAATCCCACGTTTATAATGAACAACGCGTGGTTATTGTGTTAGAAACGGTGTACGCACAGAACAGAGGGGCGGGGTCAGCAAAGCTCATTATCATTTAAAGACGCATGCACTGAAACGGCGTGCTGAAAACAGAGCTGTTTTTGACCAGGTAAAATGAGTGTTTTCTTACAATACTAATGAGAATTTTTAATTAAAGTATATTACAAACTTTTAATTTAGACCCTAAAGAATCATATTAGCTTGTACAAAAATGGCATTATATGACCCCTTTAAAACATGCAGCTTCAAATATGTTTGCTATAAAAAAGATGCACAATGAAGTCTGTTCAAGGACTTAAAGCGACAGATGCAAGACAAAGTGATGTAAAACTGATGAAAAAAATAGTTGGAAACAGATGAAGTTAAATATATATACAGTATGTACAGTATAGTCTTTTTAATAAAAATATAAAAATACATTTATAAAAAGTCTTAAAAAGGATTTTTTTTTTTTTACATTATGTTTGTCTATTTTCAATATACAATATTATAATATATCTGTTTTCTGCTTTTTTCATCAGGATTGGGAAATCTAAAATTCATTCCAAAACGGTTCTCACACACTTCATTGTGCAGCATTTTACGTCTTTTTGTAGCAGCAACTCTTCTTCAACAGTTTTGCTTACTAATTACACAAAAGGTAGCTTGACTTGTGTAAATGCTTCAAATTATGAGAAGCTTATAGCCTGACACGCTACAGTTTCAAAGCAGCTTCCCCAACACAATAGCGCTCATGATGAATGACTCATGAAAGCATTATGTTTTTCCTAATTAGTTTTCAGGAATCAGTGCAAATGCTGCAAACTCAACACTGTCAACTGGAGGATGATAAAAGACGTAAAAGTCAACGAAAGGCTTTCATTGTTGTAGTTTTTGGTCTTTTTGAGGTCCGGTTTACATGGCGTGCTCTGTCCTGAAGACAGTGGAGAGATAGTGGAGGAGATGCTGTGTTTCTGTGAGACTCAGCACTTCTCAGGCAGTGTGTGTAAGAGGCCCGAGGGAATGCAGCAGTTTCATGCGAGGAGCGTCACTTGTCGTCCCCCACGTAATCGATTCCAGGTACCGCAGAACCATATTCTAAAAAGAAGGATATTAACTGTCAGCACAAGCCGCATACTTACACACACACACACACACACACACACACACAGGATCAGAGGGATGAGAGTAAATTGGCCCTCAGGAAAGCTCTCATCTTTCACGTTGCGGTGTGGTTTCAGGACAAATGAACGACATTTTGTCCTGCTGTGTCTCGCACTGCGAACTCTCTGGATCAATAATTCTTTTCCATCTTTTCTCTTTAATTTAATTGCGTGTACTGTCCTCTCTGTTCTTCTGGGTTCTGGTGCTCTGAGAACACTGATAAAGAATCAGATATTTTAAAGGTTATAAAAGCGCTTAATATAAAACCTCTCCGGCTCTTTGGCCTGCGAGTCGCTCTGCTGCAGGTTTGGGGATTGTGTGCTTGCAAGAGAGAAAGCTTTCTTAGAGAGAAAAGGTTCTTGTGTCTGATAATAGTGTTCTGGTTAATCAAAAAAGGATTCTGATATGTGTCATTATATAGGCTTCTGTTGTGTCTGGTAATGAGTATGTCTGATTATAATGTTCTGGTTTATCTGACTATAGTGTTCTTCTGATTGTATTGTTCTAGACTGAATGTAATGTTCTAGTTTGTCTGGTTATAATGTTGTAGTTTGTCTGGTTGTTGGGTTCTAGTTTGTCTGATTATAATTTTATAGTTTGTCTGATTGTAGGGTTCTAGTTTGTCTGATTATAATGTTGTAGTTTGTCTGATTGTAGGGTTCTAGTTTGTCTGATTGTAATACTTTAGTTTGTCTGATTATAATGTTGTAGTTTGTCTGGTTGTAGGGTTCTAGTTTGTCTGATTGTAATACTTTAGTTTGTCTGATTATAATGTTGTAGTTTGTCTGATTATAATGTTGTAATTTGTCTGATTGTAGGGTTCTAGTTTGTCTGATTGTAATACTTTAGTTTGTCTGATTATAATGTTCTAGTTTGTCTGGTTGTAGGGTTCTAGTTTGTATGAGTATAATGTTATAGTTTGTCTGATTGTAGGGTTGTAGTTTGTCTGATTGTAGGGTTGTAGTTTGTATGAGTATAATGTTCTAGTTTGTCTGATTATAATGTTGTAGTTTGGCTGATTGTAGGGTTCTAGTTTGTATGAGTATAATGTTCTAGTTTGTCTGATTATAATGTTGTAGTTTGGCTGATTGTAGGGTTCTAGTTTGTCTGATTGTAATACTTTAGTTTGTCTGATTATAATGTTGTAGTTTGTCTGGTTGTAGGGTTCTAGTTTGTATGAGTATAATGTTATAGTTTGTCTGATTGTAGGGCTCTAGTTTGTCTGATTGTAGGGTTGTAGTTTGTCTGATTGTAGGGTTGTAGTTTGTCTGATTGTAATGTTCTAGTTTGTATGAGTATTATGTTGTAGTTTGTCTGATTATAATGTTGTAGTTTGTCTGATTGTAGGGTTCTAGTTTGTCTGATTGTAATACTTTAGTTTGTCTGATTATAATGTTGTAGTTTGTCTGGTTGTAGGGTTCTAGTTTGTATGAGTATAATGTTATAGTTTGTCTGATTGTAGGGTTCTAGTTTGTCTGATTGTAGGGTTGTAGTTTGTCTGATTGTAGGGTTCTAGTTTGTCTGATTATAATGTTGTAGTTTGTCTGGTTGTAGGGTTATAGTTTGTCTGATTATAATGTTGTAGTTTGTCTGATTGTAGGGTTCTAATTTGTCTGGTTGTAGGGTTTTAGTTTGTCTGATTGTAGGGTTCTAGTTTGTATGAGTATAATGTTATAGTTTGTCTGGTTTGTCTGATTATAATGTTGTAGTTTGTCTGATTGTATATTGTTGTTACAAAACATTTGCTTTTTTTTTTTTTTTTTTTTTACTTTTTATTCATCAAAGTATCCTAAAAAAGTATCACAGGTTATGAAAAAATATTAAGCAGCAAAACTGTTTCCAACTTTGATAATGAATCATCATATTAGAATGATTTCTAAAGGATCATGTGATAGACTGGAGTAATGATCCTGAAAATTCAGCTTTGCATCACAGAAATAAATGACAATTTAAAGTATAATAAATTGAAAACCAATTATTTTAAATTGTAATAATATGTCACAATATTAAATTTTTTTTCTGTATTTTTGATCAATATGATCAATATTTGATCTTGATGAGCAGAAGAAACTTCTTTCAAAAACATTAAAAATAGTAATGTTTCCAAACTTTTGGTCTGTACTGTATATGTATGGAAATAAACAACTGTTGGGTTCTAGTTTGTCTGATTGTAATATTTTAGTTTGTCTGATTATAATGTTGTAGTTTGTCTGATTGTAGGGTTCTAGTTTGTCTGATTATAATGTTGTAGTTTGTCTGATAATGTTGTAGTTTGTCTGATAATGTTGTAGTGTGTCTGATTGTAGGGTTCTAGTTTGTATGAGTATAATGTTCTAGTTTGTCTGATTATAATGTTGTAGTTTGTCTGATTGTAGGGTTCTAGTTTGTCTGATTGTAATACTTTAGTTTGTCTGATTATAATGTTGTAGTTTGTCTGGTTGTAGGGTTCTAGTTTGTATGAGTATAATGTTATAGTTTGTCTGATTGTAGGGCTCTAGTTTGTTTGATTGTAGGGTTGTAGTTTGTCTGATTGTAGGGTTGTAGTTTGTCTGATTGTAATGTTCTAGTTTGTATGAGTATTATGTTGTAGTTTGTCTGATTGTAGGGTTCTAGTTTGTCTGATTATAATGTTGTAGTTTGTCTGATTGTAGGGTTCTAGTTTGTCTGATTGTAATACTTTAGTTTGTCTGATTATAATGTTGTAGTTTGTCTGGTTGTAGGGTTCTAGTTTGTATGAGTATAATGTTATAGTTTGTCTGATTGTAGGGTTCTAGTTTGTCTGATTGTAGAGTTGTAGTTTGTCTGATTGTAGGGTTCTAGTTTGTCTGATTATAATGTTGTAGTTTGTCTGGTTGTAGGGTTATAGTTTGTCTGATTATAATGTTGTAGTTTGTCTGATTGTAGGGTTCTAATTTGTCTGGTTGTAGGGTTTTAGTTTGTCTGATTGTAGGGTTCTAGTTTGTATGAGTATAATGTTATAGTTTGTCTGGTTTGTCTGATTATAATGTTGTAGTTTGTCTGATTGTATATTGTTGTTACAAAACATTTGCTTTTTTTTTTTTTTTTTTTTTTACTTTTTATTCATCAAAGTATCCTAAAAAAGTATCACAGGTTATGAAAAAATATTAAGCAGCAAAACTGTTTCCAACTTTGATAATGAATCATCATATTAGAATGATTTCTAAAGGATCATGTGATAGACTGGAGTAATGATCCTGAAAATTCAGCTTTGCATCACAGAAATAAATGACAATTTAAAGTATAATAAATTGAAAACCAATTATTTTAAATTGTAATAATATGTCACAATATTAAATTTTTTTTCTGTATTTTTGATCAATATGATCAATATTTGATCTTGATGAGCAGAAGAAACTTCTTTCAAAAACATTAAAAATAGTAATGTTTCCAAACTTTTGGTCTGTACTGTATATGTATGGAAATAAACAACTGTTGGGTTCTAGTTTGTCTGATTGTAATATTTTAGTTTGTCTGATTATAATGTTGTAGTTTGTCTGATTGTAGGGTTCTAGTTTGTCTGATTATAATGTTGTAGTTTGTCTGATAATGTTGTAGTTTGTCTGATAATGTTGTAGTGTGTCTGATTGTAGGGTTCTAGTTTGTCTGATTGTAGGGTTCTAGTTTGTCTGATTGTAGGGTTCTAGTTTGTCTGATAATGTTGTAGTTTGTCTGATAATGTTGTAGTTTGTCTGATAATGTTGTAGTTTGTCTGATTATAATGTTGTAGTTTGTCTGATTATAATGTTGTAGTTTGTCTGATAATGTTGTAGTTTGTCTGATTGTAGGGTTCTAGTTTGTCTGATAATGTTGTAGTTTGTCTGATAATGTTGTAGTTTGTCTGATTGGTCCTACTCTGTCTGATGCAGTGTTATATTGTTTATGGTGACAGGGCATTAGAATTGAAACGATTTGGAAATAGCACATGAATCATGTTGACTTTCTGTCCCAATCCATTCTATATGAATGGAAATAAACAACTGTTTTCACAGAAGAGGATAAAGAACAATTAGGCTACACTCACACTGCGAGCCTTAGTGCTCAATTACGATTTATTGCTCAGATCTGATTTATCAGATCTGATTACCGAAAAGAACGATAAAACACGTCACGCAGCACGCTGTCATTCGGTAAACATGGAGAACACTAAAGTAAGTGATTACGTGTTTATTTATGGTGTGATCTGCCGTGGAAGCCAGCGAATGTATGCACAGGCTATATAAATAAACAAACACGAAGATATGAATAAAGAGAGCAGAGTTTAAAACATTTATGATACGAGCTCTTGTGTATATGATGCTGTCACTGTAATACTTATGAGCTCTGACACATCACTGTCCTTCACTGACTACCTTTGACAACAGTCTTGATAACGTCGGGTATGTAAAATCTTTGTAGTGCATAATTATGCCAAATGTTGCTGTAAAGTGACGTAAATGTCACATGGATTTTGATATGACTGTTCAGACTGCGGTCGCATTGCTAAACGTCGGACCTGTATCAGATATCACAAATGGAAGTGGCAAAAATTGGAATTGAAAAGATCAGATTCCATGTGGTTTGTGCCGTTCACACTCATGAGAAAAACAGATCTGAGTCACACAAACTCGGATTTGGGCCACATTTACCTGCAGTCTGAACATAGCTTTAGAGGGCGAGTACTGTAGATGATGAGAGAATTTATATTTTTGGTTGAACTAACTCTTCTAACCCTCTAAGTGAACACGCACACATGCACTATCAGCTGTGAATCTCTCTTTCTCTGCGGCGAGTCACGCTTTCTTTCTGGGACACTGTAAACCTTCACAGGGTCCTCCTGCTGAGAGAGAGAGAGAGACAGAGAGAGAGAGACACAG
>NC_138230.1:7104898-7115792 GCF_964197995.2 Scardinius erythrophthalmus | reverse complement strand
CATTTCTGTCATTATTTACTCACCATCATGTCATTATTTAAATTGTTCCATAAATGGCAAAAGGTGTTGAGTAGAATGTCTGAGCTTAAGTTTTCTAAAGGAAAGTGTGTAATATCTATCTATCTGTCTGTCTGTCTGTCTGTCTGTCTGTCTGTCTGTCTGTCTGTCTGTCTGTCTGTCTGTCTGTCTGTCTGTCTGTCTGTCTGTCTGTCTGTCTGTCTCTGTCTATCTATCTATCTATCTATCTATCTATCTATCTATCTATCTATCTATCTATCTATCTATCTATCTATCTATCTATCTATCTATCTATCTATCTATCTATCTATCTATCTATCTATCTATCTATCTATCTATCTATCTATCTATCATCTATCTATCTATCTATCTATCTACCTACCTACCTACCTACCTACCTACCTACCTACCTACCTACCTACCTACCTACCTACCTACCTACCTACCTACCTACCTACCTACCTACCTACCTACCTACCTACCTACCTAACTATCTATCTACCTACCTATCTATCTATCTATCTATCTATCTATCTATCTATCTATCGAACTCACACCATTGGTCATATAGCCCCGCCCCGAACTCACACCATTGGTCAGATAGTCAGATAGCCCCGTCCCAAACTTACACCATTGGTCAGATAGCCCCGCCCTGAACTCACACCATTGGTCAGATAGCCCCGCCCCAAACTCACACCATTGGTCAGATAGTCAGATAGATAGCCCCGTCCCAAACTCACACCATTGGTCAGATAGCCCCGTCCCGAACTCACACCATTAGTCAGATAGTCAGATAGATAGCCCCGTCCCAAACTCACACCATTGGTCAGATAGCCCCGCCCTGAACTTACACCATTGGTCAGATAGCCCCGCCCTGAACTCACACCATTGGTCAGATAGTCAGATAGCCCCGCCCCGAACTCACACCATTGGTCAGATAGCCCCACCCTGAACTTACACCATTGGTCAGATAGTCAGATAGCCCCACCCTGAACTCACACCATTGGTCAGATAGCCCCGCCCCAAACTCACACCATTGGTCAGATAGTCAGATAGCCCCACCCCGAACTCACACCATTGGTCAGATAGCCCTGTCCTGAACTCACACCATTAGTCAGATAGCCCCGCCCCAAACTCACACCATTGGTCAGATAGCCCCACCCTGAACTCACACCATTGGTCAGATAGCCCCACCCTGAACTCACACCATTGGTCAGATAGTCAGATAGCCCCACCCTGAACTCACACCATTGGTCAGATAGCCCCGCCCCAAACTCACACCATTGGTCAGATAGCCCCACCCTGAACTCACACCATTGGTCAGATAGCCAGATAGTCCCGCCCCAAACTCACACCATTGGTCAGATAGCCCCACCCTGAACTCACACCATTGGTCAGATAGTCAGATAGCCCCACCCTGAACTCACACCATTGGTCAAATAGTCAGATAGCCCCACCCTGAACTCACACCATTGGTCAGATAGTCAGATAGCCCCGCCCCAAACTCACACCATTGGTCAGATAGTCAGGTAGCCCCACCCTGAACTCACACCATTGGTCAGATAGCCCTGTCCTGAACTCACACCATTAGTCAGATAGTCCCGCCCCAAACTCACACCATTGGTCAGATAGCCCCACCCTGAACTCACAGCATTGGTCAGACAGCCCTGTCCTGAACTCACACCATTGGTCAGATAGCCCCACCCTGAACTCACACCATTGGTCAGATAGTCAGATAGCCCCGCCCTGAACTCACAGCATTGGTCAGATAGTCCCGCCCCAAACTCACACCATTGGTCAGATAGTCAGATAGCCCCGCCCTGAACTCACACCATTGGTCAGATAGCCCCGTCCTGAACTCACACCATTGGTCAGATAGCCCCACCCTGAACTCACACCATTGGTCAGACAGCCCTGTCCTGAACTCACACCATTGGTCAGATAGCCCCACCCCAAACTCACACCATTGGTCAGATAGTCAGATAGCCCCGCCCTGAACTCACACCATTGGTCAGATAGCCCCGCCCTGAACTCACACCATTGGTCAGATAGCCCCGCCCTGAACTCACACCATTGATCAGATAGTCAGATAGCCCCGCCCTGAACTCACACCATTGGTCAGATAGCCCCGTCCTGAACTCACACCATTGGTCAGATAGTCAGATAGCCCCGCCCTGAACTCACACCATTGGTCAGATAGCCCCGCCCTGAACTCACACCATTGGTCAGATAGCCCCGTCCTGAACTCACACCATTGGTCAGATAGCCCCACCCTGAACTCACACCATTGGTCAGATAGCCCCGTCCTGAACTCACACCATTGGTCAGATAGTCAGATAGCCCCGCCCTGAACTCACACCATTGGTCAGATAGCCCCGCCCTGAACTCACACCATTGGTCAGATAGCCCCGTCCTGAACTCACACCATTGGTCAGATAGCCCCACCCTGAACTCACACCATTGGTCAGACAGCCCTGTCCTGAACTCACACCATTGGTCAGATAGCCCCACCCCAAACTCACACCATTGGTCAGATAGTCAGATAGCCCCGCCCTGAACTCACACCATTGGTCAGATAGCCCCGCCCTGAACTCACACCATTGGTCAGAGTTGCTGTGTGCATGATTGTGATGCTCAAACAATCAGAGCATCATTATAAAAGTGCATTATTCACACTTCTGTTACACTTCTGGGAGAATAAACCTACTTATGTCTTACCGGTTGTTGAGTTTGCAAATTAAGCTGCAATACTGAGATACACATTTTGAAATGAATGTAAACAGAAAAAAAAAAAAAAATGTGATGAGCTTTGGACACTTGTTAGTGTAGTGTAAATACAGAGAGGTGGTGCACAGGTGTATGATTAGAGTGATATTTCCTTCAGAGAGAGAGAGATGCTTTGAGCCGTGTGAAACTCTACACACACTGATGGAGAGTGGAAACCCTCTAAGAGCTGCTTGACTGCTTTTATCTGTCCTGCCATAATTAAACCTGACTGTCCCTCTAATGACACATGACACTATTACAGTCCTCCTGATCCTCACACGAGAAGTTCTCTGTCTGTCTAACACACACACACACACACACACACGCTTTACAGCCGAGCTGGATTAGATCCAGCCCGTGGGCTTCCCATTCCCTGATCTTTTATTGGAGTATTTTTAATAACAGAGCGCTCCGCACATTAGCGCACGATGTGATTGTTTGACTCTCTGTCGGATTGGTTCAGACAGGACTCAGATAAGCGAGTGTGTGAACGACTGCACGTCAGGTGTGTGTCTGGAGGCTGGATAATGGAGGAGAAGCGCGGGATCGATGTTCTCTCCTCCGCCAGCGTGTTATCTGAGCGAACGTCAGGCGAAAGCTGACAGTCTCTAATGCGGCCGGTTCAAGTTGCAGGAGCGCAGGATGAGCAGAAAGAGGAGAGTCCATCCTCAGTTCATCCTAATGCACTCGTTCATTCAGCAGCACTATCTGTCTGTCTATCTATCTATCTATCTATCTATCTATCTATCTATCTATCTATCTATCTATCTATCTATCTATCTATCTATCTATCTATCTATCTATCTATCTATCTATCTATCTATCTATCTATCTATCTATCTATCTATCTTTCGTTCTATTGTACATTCTATCGCATGTTCTATCCAACGCTATCTCACGACCAATTCGTATGAATTCGTACAAATGATAAAAAGTTGGCTAATTCGTACTAATTCGTACGACCTAGCTCGTACGAATTTGTACGATTTGTCTAAACCCACGTGATGGGCAGGTTTAGGGGCGGGGTCAGGGGTAGGTCATTCGTATGAATTCACACGAATTGGCCAATTCGTAAAATATGTACGATTTTGCAAAAATCGTACTAATTCGTACGAGCCAGGTCGTATGAATTCGTACGAATAAGCCACCTCGTAGAATTTGTACGTTTTCCCGTGAGATCGGGCTCGTTCTATCGCTTGTTCTATCTTTCGTTCTATCGTTAATTTATATTTATCTATCATTCGTTCTATCTATCATTCTGTTGTTCGTTCTATCTTTCATTCTATCGTTCCTAATTCCTATTATCGTTCCTTCTATCTATTATTCTATCGTTCTATCATTCCTTCTATTTATCATTCCTTCTATCGTTCGTTCTATCTATTTTTCGTTCTATCTATCGTTCGTTCTATCTATCGCTCTGTCTATTGCTCGTTGTAATATAAGATAGTTGTGGAATGGGTCACTCTGAGATGCGAGGTCAGGTCAAAGGTCACTGATGTTTCCGTACTCTTCTGCTTTACTGCTGCTCATTGACTCACAGCTCGTCATAATCCATCTTTAGTAGGATTTACATTTTTTGTCTCTGAAGGTCGTTTAATCCAAATCTTTAAAAAAATAAGAAAGTGGCTTCGTTCCCAATCAGATAACACACACACTTCCGGTACCTTCTGCAGATGAACATTTTGTGTGTGTGTGAGTGTGAGTGTGAGTGTGCATCTCTGCGGCAGTGAACACGATGTGCCTGATCGCCCTCATCAGGGACTGTTGAATCAATAGGTTTGGGGAAATGCTGAAATAGCAGCAGTTTCTCTTTCACACATTCCTCCTCGCTGGACCTTGAGATGTTTGCAGCAGTGTTGTTCATGGAGAACAAATCTGGCACTTCACATGTGGTCATCCTGATCCTTCTCCAGTGTGTGTGTTTGTTTCGGCTGTCTGCCACATCTGAGACTCTTCAAACATGGAGTACAGTACCTGCAAATCAATCACATTTTTTAATGCAATATTGTGTGTCTATATGTGACCCTGGATCTCAAAACCAGTCACGAGTCGCACGGGTATATTTGTGGCAATAGCCAACATTACATTGTATGGGTCAAAATGATAGATTTTTCTTTTATGCCAAAAATCATTAGGATATTAAGTAAAGATCATGTTCCATGAAGATATTTTGTACATTTCCTGCTGTAAATATATAAAACATGTATTTTTGTGAGTGAATGCAGCACAATCGTGAACATTAATGAACAACTTTAAAGGAGATTTTCTCAATGTTTTGATTTTTTTGCACCCTCAGATTCCAGATTTACAATAGTTGTATCTCGATCAAATATTGTCCTATCCTAACAAACCATACATCAATTGAAAGCTCATTTATTCATCTTTCAGATGATGTATACATCTCAATTTCCAAATATTGACCCATGTGACTGGTTTTGTTGTCCAGGGTCACATATTGTGTTTTTTTGCACCAAAAACTCTAGGTTTTTAATCATTTAGATTGTATTTGTATAGATGTCAGTATAAGACATGTGAAACAGTGAACGTGTGCTGCATGCATTAATGGCCTCTGGAGATCTGCTTCGTTACGTGTGCATTTTTAATAATTTCTTCAAGCCCGCTCAAGGACGTCCGGCTATAAATATATCAATCCCAGACTCATTAATGAGCCTGAACACTTTAAGAACACACCAACATTATGGTCGCATTAAAATGGTCATTTTGCAGCGTTGACGGGAAGTCAGTAAAATGGGGTTTCATATTTGGCTCGCCTTTGTGCTTCTATCAAGCAGACATACAAATCCGATATTAATATCTGCCAGAGCTCACTGCTCCTGTGATAAAGATCTTGTGTAATTAAATGAGTGTCAGATGCTGGATCTACATGTCTCTTCCTGATGAATAAAGCAGCAAACATCTAAAACCACACGCACTGCTAAAGCAAGCAAGTTCATCCAAAGACAGTTTTGTGTTGTTAGTGTGTGTGTGTGTGTGTGTGTGCTTCAGACTGCTGGTTGTGTCCTCAGATTTTCAGTTTCCATCATGTTCTCTCTCACCTTGAGACAACCTTACCAACATGAGTGCTATATCCATCAAGACAAGGTTACATAACATCCTGAATCTCTCTGTAAAACTCGACCAATCAATCAGTCGATCAGTCACAGAGGAAACTGTCTCAGACACACACACACACACACACACACGCACGCACGCACGCACGCACGCACGCACGCATGCACACACACACACAGCTCTAGAAATATTTCCCCATAAACCACCAAAACATCTCTTTGGCTGTTCTGATCTGCATTTAGTGATAAAAATACAGTAAAAACTAATGTTGTGAAATATCTATCTATCTATCTATCTATCTATCTATCTATCTATCTATCTATCTATCTATCTATCTATCTATCTATCTATCTATCTATCTATCTATCTATCTATCTATCTATCTATCTATCTATCTATCTATCTATCTATCTATCTATCTATCTGTATCTGTCTATCTATCTATCTATCTATCTATCTATCTATCTATCTATCTATCTATCTATCTATCTATCTATCTATCTATCTGTATCTGTCTATCTATCTATCTATCTATCTATCTATCTATCTATCTATCTATCTATCTATCTATCTATCTATCTATCTATCTATCTATCTATCTATCTATCTATCTATCTATCTATCTATCTATCTATCTATCTATCTATCTATCTATCTATCTATCTATCTATCTATCTATCTATCTATCTATCTATCTATCTATCTATCTATCTATCTATCTATCTATCTATCTATCTATCTATCTATCTATCTATCTATCTATCTATCTATCTATCTATCTATCTATCTATCTATCTATCTATCTATCTATCTATCTATCTATCTATCTATCTATCTATCTATCTATCTATCTATCTATCTATCTATCTATCTATCTATCTATCTATCTATCTATCTATCTATCTATCTATCTATCTATCTATCTATCTATCTATCTATCTATCTATCTATCTATCTATCTATCTATCTATCTATCTATCTATCTATCTATCTATCTATCTATCTATCTATCTATCTATCTATCTATCTATCTATCTATCTATCTATCTATCTATCTATCTATCTATCTATCTATCTATCTATCTATCTATCTATCTATCTATCTATCTATCTATCTATCTATCTATCTATCTATCTATCTATCTATCTATCTATCTATCTATCTATCTATCTATCTATCTATCTATCTATCTATCTATCTATCTATCTATCTATCTATCTATCTATCTATCTATCTATCTATCTATCTATCTATCTATCTATCTATCTATCTATCTATCTATCTATCTATCTATCTATCTATCTATCTATCTATCTATCTATCTATCTATCTATCTATCTATCTATCTATCTATCTATCTATCTATCTATCTATCTATCTATCTATCTATCTATCTATCTATCTATCTATCTATCTATCTATCTATCTATCTATCTATCTATCTATCTATCTATCTATCTATCTATCTATCTATCTATCTATCTATCTATCTATCTATCTATCTATCTATCTATCTATCTATCTATCTATCTATCTATCTATCTATCTATCTATCTATCTATCTATCTATCTATCTATCTATCTATCTATCTATCTATCTATCTATCTATCTATCTATCTATCTATCTATCTATCTATCTATCTATCTATCTATCTATCTATCTATCTATCTATCTATCTATCTATCTATCTATCTATCTATCTATCTATCTATCTATCTATCTATCTATCTATCTATCTATCTATCTATCTATCTATCTATCTATCTATCTATCTATCTATCTATCTATCTATCTATCTATCTATCTATCTATCTATCTATCTATCTATCTATCTATCTATCTATCTATCTATCTATCTATCTATCTATCTATCTATCTATCTATCTATCTATCTATCTATCTATCTATCTATCTATCTATCTATCTATCTATCTATCTATCTATCTATCTATCTATCTATCTATCTATCTATCTATCTATCTATCTATCTATCTATCTATCTATCTATCTATCTATCTATCTATCTATCTATCTATCTATCTATCTATCTATCTATCTATCTATCTATCTATCTATCTATCTATCTATCTATCTATCTATCTATCTATCTATCTATCTATCTATCTATCTATCTATCTATCTATCTATCTATCTATCTATCTATCTATCTATCTATCTATCTATCTATCTATCTATCTATCTATCTATCTATCTATCTATCTATCTATCTATCTATCTATCTATCTATCTATCTATCTATCTATCTATCTATCTATCTATCTATCTATCTATCTATCTATCTATCTATCTATCTATCTATCTATCTATCTATCTATCTATCTATCTATCTATCTATCTATCTATCTATCTATCTATCTATCTATCTATCTATCTATCTATCTATCTATCTATCTATCTATCTATCTATCTATCTATCTATCTATCTATCTATCTATCTATCTATCTATCTATCTATCTATCTATCTATCTATCTATCTATCTATCTATCTATCTATCTATCTATCTATCTATCTATCTATCTATCTATCTATCTATCTATCTATCTATCTATCTATCTATCTATCTATCTATCTATCTATCTATCTATCTATCTATCTATCTATCTATCTATCTATCTATCTATCTATCTATCTATCTATCTATCTATCTATCTATCTATCTATCTATCTATCTATCTATCTATCTATCTATCTATCTATCTATCTATCTATCTATCTATCTATCTATCTATCTATCTATCTATCTATCTATCTATCTATCTATCTATCTATCTATCTATCTATCTATCTATCTATCTATCTATCTATCTATCTATCTATCTATCTATCTATCTATCTATCTATCTATCTATCTATCTATCTATCTATCTATCTATCTATCTATCTATCTATCTATCTATCTATCTATCTATCTATCTATCTATCTATCTATCTATCTATCTATCTATCTATCTATCTATCTATCTATCTATCTATCTATCTATCTATCTATCTATCTATCTATCTATCTATCTATCTATCTATCTATCTATCTATCTATCTATCTATCTATCTATGTGCTCCATCGTTTCCGTTTTTCCAGAGAATTTTGATAAACTCTTGCCATAATAAAGATGCATCTTTAAGGTCAAGTGGAGGAAATTCCAAATAAAAAATTGATTTAAATCAGATTATGTCATGAAGCTAAATCAGATTATTCATCAGTATTCCTGACACATCCCTTCATCTTCCCCTGACCCGCTTAATTCCTCGCTATTGATCTTGGGTGATTTTGTCCCATTAAACGTCAAGCAAACAGAAAAGCCTTGTCCACAGTCCCACGCTCGCTGTTCTCTTCTTTAATTATTTGTCAGGATGACGCAGCACATCTCAACAGATGGTGCGCTTGGCTCCGCTCAGACGTCAGACGCTTGGACTCTGAGTGTGTGATGGTGTCCTACGAGCTCTGTGCGTTTGAGTCTCGCCAGCAGGACCTCAATAAAGGCCCGAGCCCAAACCTCCCGCCGGGAATCATCCTCGGGAAGAGCTGGAGCGACTGTGTTTTTCAGGTGATCTGAGCACTTTAAAGCTCTAAACCGTGTTCCAGCCGTACAACACCAATAAAATGAGGCAATGCTGTGAAACAGAGACTAAACACTGTCTGTGCACCGTCATCACCCAGAGGACGTGTTTATTGTTCTTTCAGAGCTCTGGATTTCTCAGTTCTTTCATTTTAGATGATCCGACAATTCCTCAGGGGAAATAAAAGCAGACACAAATGAGTCTGACATACAGTAAGAGTTTAAAGCCTCGCTGTGAAATGAATCTGGAGCAGCTCTGATCTTTTGGGCGGATTCGATTAATGACATTTCTCGTCTTTATGATGTGTAGGTTTAATAGCCAGTTTGCATGAAAATTAAGCATGACAATACATGTTCAGTACGGTTACAAGCATTATATTCACTTTGTGTTTTCAATTCTGAAGGTAAATTATTCCACAGCCATAAACCTTAAACTGTGAATGATGACCGTCTGAACGCTGTTGTCTTTATTCGGCAGTTGTTGCATCTCTTCAGTCAATTGGCAAATATATATATATATTTTTACAAGTGTTGCTATTTTGTTGATTTCTGATCCATAACATTTAATGTTTGTTTATATAAACATAGCCAAGGTTGTTATTGTTAACTAAAACTATTAAAAAATGTATTAATTGTAATAAAGCTAAAAATAAAAAAATATATAAAATACATAAAAGGTTTAAGCTGAGGCATTAACATTACTAGATGGAAATATATAAAAACTTAAGCTAAAACTGAAATACAAATAAATTAAACCTTAATAGTAAATAGAACGGACAAAAGGACATACAATCAAGGAAATGTACACAAAAATTAAAACAAAAAATATTATATACTGTATGTAACGGGTTTGTTGTTTAACTTTAAGATAGGTGTGTTAAAATCATTGCATGCATATTTGCATATGTACATATTTTTTTTCTGAGAGATGTTAAAATAATTGCATGCATATATTCACTTGCAAAACAAAAGCCTACTTTCGTTCTCTGCATTTCTCCTCTTCTCTAGCTTGCTTCTTAATCTAATAAACCTGGCACTGTATATTACGAATATTGTTGTCTCTGTGACGAATAGCTTTTGCTCCTCTTTTGTAAGTTGCTTTGAATATAAGCGTCTGCTAAATGCATAAATGCAAATATTTGCAATATGCAAATTTGTTCAGATGGTCCCTCTCAGTGTCTCTTACAGTTCCAGCAGTGTTTGCCTTCAACGTGTGTTTGCAACAACAGATTGTTGAGTGAAATCGTCTGTTTAATTAGATGAAACAATTTGTATCACTGCTTAAATATAGGCTAAGTATATTTTAAATCTCTTGATTCATCCGCTTTTCACTGAGCGTGCAGTGCATTCTGGGATTGCCTTATCTTGTTCTTGGAAGGATATGATGATAAAGAGATCTCCGCTGTGATTTGTCGCTCTATGGGCTCATTTCCTACACGAGAGTCCTGTGAATGC
>NC_138230.1:7097398-7099898 GCF_964197995.2 Scardinius erythrophthalmus | reverse complement strand
TCTAGGTCTAAAACAGTTTGGATAGTTGTTAACATGAGAGTTATGAGACATTATTTAAGAGTTAAGTATTGTATTACATGTGTAGCTCTCGGCCACTTTCATTTTTAAAAAGTAGCTCTCAAATGAAAAAAGGTTGGAGACCCCTGGGAGACAGTGATAGACGTCATATTCCTATAGGAAGACGTGCGTCAGCTGATGCGAGCTTGACTAACGTGACCGGTCAGAGTTAACGCTACGCTTAATATTTTAACCAGTTTAACTGTGCTCATTATTCATTACACACACACACACTCTCTCTCTCTCTCTCTCTCTCTTACACACACACACACACACACACACACACACACACACACACACACACACACACACACACACACACACACACACACACACACACACACACACACACACACACACACACACACACACACACACACACACAGAGAGAGCTTCTTGAGGTTTTGGAAATATTTGTCTAGCTACTGCGCTTGCCCTTTGGAAAGTGGCTCTTCTGTCAGACACGTGTGTGAGTAACAGCCTGTTAAAGGTTGATTCAATCACATTTATGAAATGTTAAGTGCTTCCTCCACGAGACTGGTGGAAACAGCTCGCTGTGAACCAATGATGGAGCGTCTCTGTTCAGACTGTGAACTCATCTGCCAATCAGAGGCTTGAGAAGGTGTGATGTCACCGTGTCACATCCAGATCCGTCAGGGATAAACATGCAAACAATCATTCTGTCAAACTAAAACTCACGCAATGCTACAATTAAACCCTTTACATATAAATATCCTAAACTTACAATAAACCCTAAAAAGGGACCATTTAACCTTGTATTTGAAATATCTTTATTTAGAAGTTTATTGAAACTTTAGACAAAAACAAAGTTTGCATATGTGTTGTCTGTTTTGTATTATATTTGATATATCAGGCTTTTATGGCTCATATACTCTGATATAGAGAGAATATGGAGGAAAAACAGCTCAATTTTATTCAGAGGCTCAAACTGAGCAAAACTGCAATTTGCTGAAGATGCTGATAATTATATGGACAAAAGAAGAAAAAAGCTACATAAAATGCATATAAACATCAGTCATCACCATCACTCAATATCTGCCAATAATGTCTCAGTAAGATGATATTTAAATGCTCAGTTTTTATGATCAAATCTCTGTAGTTTTAAAACATAATGAAATGCAATACAATAATGATTGAGAGATGAACTAATAAACCTTCCTCAAAAGACTGATGATCATATTTGATACTCTTATAATAAATGATGATGATAATCAAGTAAACCTGCTTCAGTCCAGTTGAAATATTACTAACGATATCAAAGTTATTCTTGCGTTTCCTTGATAAAATCAGCTCAGATTTGACACAGAAAGACTCGTGAAGCTCGAGCTGAAGGAGGACGCTTGTACAATTATACTGGAAGACTTTTACTGGATAAAAGAGTCTGGACTATCAATCAGAGACAGAAGGACTGGAGGAGATTGAGTGCGACAGGTTTATCAGTGAACAGGTTGATCAGGTTGATCATTTAGAGGTCTTAGAAATTAGCATATTAAATATGATCCAGCCTTACAGGGTTAAGATTGTATGTTGTCTAAACAAACATCCCTAAAGGTGAGAAGGACATAAATGGTTGTTTTTGCGTCATCGTTCACAGCACGAGTCTGTCTGCAGTCCTTCTCTCCATACAGGAAGTGTGAAAGAGCACTTCCTTTCCATACAGGAAGCATTAAAGTGCACTTCCTCTCCATACAGGAATTTTCCATTTACAGAGATTTTTTATCACAAAACTGAGCATTTAAATATCATATTACTAAGACATGATGACTGATGTTTATATACATTTTATGTAGCTTTTTTTTCTTTTGTCCATATAAAAATCAGCATCTGCAGCAAATTGCATATTTTTGTCAAGAGCGTGAGAGGGCACTTCCTCTCCAGGCAGGAAGTGTGAAGAGCACTTCCTCTCTGATGTCAGACTCCTGGCAGCTCTGCAGAATCCTGGTTAAATTGGAGTCCATTAAGTCATGGATTCTGCTGATGCTGGTCCTCGCAGCACCATTACATGTTTCCTCGGGAGACCTAATCCGACTCGGAGCGCAGGACTGATAATGATCCGTGAGCTCAGAGCCGGAGATGTGGCAGAACCGCAGAGATATGCTTCATTTACAAATAAGATACGCCACGGGATTGTCAGAAAACCCTTGAGCAGGAATCTCTGACCTATCGAAGCACATTCAACCATATGAGAAAAATAGATCACACTTCAGATTAGGGTCCATTTCTCACTATTAACTATGACTTTTGCCTCGATAAACTCCTAATTACTGCTTATTAATAGTTAGTAAGGTAGTTGTTAAGTTTAGGTGTAGGGTGATATAGGGACGGATGTACAATATGATCATGCAGAATAAGGCATTAATATGTGCTTTATAAGTACTAATAAACAGTCAATATCCTAGTAATATGCATGCTAATAAAAAAA
>NC_138230.1:7084898-7092398 GCF_964197995.2 Scardinius erythrophthalmus | reverse complement strand
CACTGGACTGACGTCATCGCACGGTTACTCAACCGCGGAGAACGCATCTCTCTGAATCAGCACGTTTCCATCCAGCGGATCTCGCTGCGTCACCACAACAAACACGACCACAAACACGGTGTTACTTAATGGTTCTTTATTATGAAGTGAGAAAATGCCCGGTGTCGCTTGTGCTTTACATTGTTCAAATGCTGGGGGGAAAAAACCCAGGGAAAAGAAGTCCAGAAATAAGTTCATTTGATTCTTTACAGCTTGTAGAAATATTCAATTCCAAAGGATTATTTACAAGGCGTCTTGCATTAAACAGTTAGTTCTCCTTGTCCGTAAATACAAAAACAGAGGTTCGACTAATACAAGGCCTGTCTACCTGAATTGCTAAGGTTTGTGCTACTATTTGTATTATTATTCTTTTTTCAAAAAATGTTCTCAAAGAAGTGCTTTTCAAAGATCGATCTGCCGTCCGATCTCCTACGACAGCGTTCCCAGGTTCGGAGTTGGAGCAGCGCTCGAGATCTGTTCGTTCCGCCTACGTCTACGACTACGTTATTAAATAAGAGGCAGGCAGTGCATAACCACTTACAAAAGGACCCTATATCCCTCCCCCCCCGCCCCACCCCGTGGAAGTATCCGCTAATACTACTCTGGCATTTCCCTGATATTTAACTTCTGAATGACTACTGGTAGTATTGGATAAAATGGTGATTAAAAATGCTATAGTTATTACTCGTTTTAGCTTTTAAAAATACCATGCATTATTGCTCTATTCTTCATCGTGACTCCCGAGAAATATTGCCGACGGATGCTATCTAGGTTTTGGCAAAAAAATCCAAAGCTTGGTAAAATTGGCATAGATTTCATTAGGACTATTTTTTTTTCTTTTTTCTTTTTTTTTTTTTTTCTCTCCATGCATGCAACAAATTTATAAAGTGGCAACCAAAAATAAGATATTCAGAAAGTGGCAAATGCTTTGGCATATTGATGACGAAGGCTTGGCAACTGAAGGACAAATTAAAGTGCAAATTAAGACTATTGGTAGGAAATAAATATATAAATACATAAATAAGTTAATGAATAAATAGGTTTACCTCAATGCTGAACACTTTTGTGGCCACTGGCAGCAGTACAATATTATCCAATACTTAGAAAAGGTTTGACCTTTCGAGAGAAACAAAGACATTTTCAATGTCCTCTGAGTTTTGGCAAAACGGGTGGAATCTGGGCTCTGAATACGTGAACAGCGGGAGAAAGAGTACACTTAGAAAAGAAAAGTTAAGGTACATGCGATTAATCCAGGGTTTGACGTCGAGCGTTCACACTTCCATGGGGCTCAGAGGAGCAAACGCTCCCTTGAAGCAGGCCGACTCGTAGTGCTTGTTCAGGTAGGACTTCAGGGCAAAGGTCTTGTTGCATCTCTTGCACTTGTAGTGCTTAAAGGCCGAGTGTGTCTGCATGTGCGCGCGCAGGTTGGAGCGGTCGGCGAAGGCCTTCCCGCAGTGCGCGCAGCCGAAGGGCTTCTCGCCCGTGTGCGAGCGCATGTGTCCCTGCAAAAGCCACGGCCTGCTGAAGGCCTTGCTGCATATGTCGCACTTGTGCTTGAGGTCGTGGGTCAGCAGATGCATGGCCATGGCCGGCATGGAGACGTACACCTTCCCGCAGGTGGGGCACTTCTTGGCCATTTTGCTGTCCATGCTGCGGTGCGTCTGCTTGTGTCTGCTCAGGTTGGAAGACGTGGCGTATGTCTTTCCGCACTCGTTGCACGTGTGCCTCTGAATGCTCCTCGGGTTGCTGATGGCTTTTCTCCTCGACCTCCCGTCCGTGATGAAGAAGGCGTCCACCGTGTAGCCCTCGCTGACCGCCGTGTCTCCGTTGATGTATCCCGAGGAGATCTCCGACTGAGGGCTGTCGGGCTGGTCCGAATCCGGCGCCCCGTAATCGCTGTGGATGCCGTCGTAAATGGGTCCCGGAGAGGGAACTTTGATGCCTCCGTCGCTCTCGCCATCGTACGGGGCCGGGGTCATGTAGTCGCTGATGTACCCTGAAAACACGCACAGTTCAAACGCAATGCAACAGTGTGCTATATATGCATGTTCCTCCTCCTCCTCCTCCTCCGTCAGACAGAGGTGAACTCCTCTACATTATCTCACAGGCCGGCGCATGCAAGAAAATCAATAGCTCTCCATTTCAATTAGCGTTGCAACCCATTTAAACCACAATGGTATCGCTTCGGTTATAATTGCATGGAAATTGAGCAGAATTAGGTCGAAAGATATTACTGTGTAATAAGAGCATGCATGAATATTCTATGAACGGCAGAATGCCTGCTTATGCAAGTGTATGCAAAGCGCAGGTTATGTAGAGCGTGAATAATAACATGAAACATGATCAAGCGTTCGCTTAATAGACTGCGTACGTGGATAATTCCATGACACGTTTCGATAACTCTCGGTGTACTTGTTGCTAGCTCTGCGTTTTCGAAAATAAAATGCGCCTTAAAGCGAGTCGAATGCGTGCTTGAAAGAGCGCAACACCTGAAATGTGCCGAGTCGACAAAAACTGCTGCGCCTGACGGTGTTGAACACAATGTGACTGGGTCAGTGCCGAGGTTATGACTATAAACCATCAAACGTCAATATGCGTGTAAGCGAACTAGATGTTTATGCGAGGTCAAATCAAACAAATTACCTTTCTCGTGAAAGCGCAGGCTGAGGTCTGCCCTGGATCTGCCATAGGAGCTCTCCAAATCAGCGGATGAGAAATCATCAAGCTTAACCTTTTTGACCAGGAAAGACCTTGGCATGTTTCAGGTTGAAGGGGAAAAACACTCGTCCGCCGGTCGACTCGCTCGCTTTTCCTCATGCAACGCTGAAACAAAACGCGTTTTTTTGTTGTTTTTTGTTTTTTGTTAGTATCGTTCCTCTTCGGTAATGCCGAGATTCGGATGCCAGCACAGGGTTACGGCAGACCCTCGAGCCCCTGAATGCGCTTGTGTTGATGAAGCGCGACGCCTCGATGCTTTCGGGAGAAATGCAACTTCAGCACTGGACAGCTCCCGCTCGGCGGCACGCATTCAGAACTGGACAGCTTCACTCCTCTCTCTTTCTCTCTCTCTCTCTCTCTTTAGCTCCTCTGGGACCCTTCACGACGATCGTATCTTCCAGGTTCGAGTCTAAACTAACTAGTCCTCTAGTTTCCGTGCTGCTTTTCTTCCCCTAAAGACACAGAAAGGACAGTGAAACAGCTGAGTCTGCGTCAGCCTGTTCGCTCTCCTCTCTCCTGCTTTAACTCCCAGCTGTTCCGTCTGAAGGCGTCGGGCTTTCTGAAGTCTGTTGATCAGCTGTTGGGATTTATATGGCTGCGATCAGGTGGGAAATGAAGATGGAAGTACTTAATTTAATCCATAAAAAAAATCTCCCGGGACCAACATTGAACTGGATGACTTAATGACGCTGTGAGACGTCCACGCCTTCGCCAGATTTTTTCTTTTTTTATTCTTTCGAAGCCTGAAATAAAACAGAAGGGTTTATTTACATCACAAATCCGTTCAGTTTTCATAAAACACAAAAACAAACATGTTTTTATACATGAACGCATGTATTTATATTATACTTTAAATGTAACCAGCTTTTTAAAAAAAAAAAAATATATATATACATATGTTTAAATTATTAAGGTTGCATAAAATAAAATAAATAAAGTCTTGCTTGCAAATGTTAATACTCAATTTGGGAAGATTTTGTTGTTTTGCATTACGTTTGCTGCGTTCAGAATCTGCCCTCCCGCGCTGCGTTTTCGCTCGCTTCTTTTGACGCAAACCGCTGAATTAACTACTGGATGTGGCCTCAGGCTTTCAGGTCATTCTTTTACATCACGGTCTATAAACCAATGGCTTTCTTTTCATGCAAATCACACGAATTGGGTACCAGAAGGTCCGTTTCCTCAATGATTCCAGTAGGAGCCATATGTCCGCAATTAACGCGGATCCTGGAGCTGTAGTACACACTGTTGTCTGACATCGTGTTCTCATTGTTCACTCCTTCAATGGGACGAATAAGGACGTCCCGCAGTAGGATTGCCATTTTACAAACATTCAGACACGGAAAGAAAGCGTTATCGTGATCGATGCTGCTTTGCACATGTTCGCTTTCTCATTTAGGGATGAGCACAAGCATTGCAATGTCTATGTATTCTTCGCATCTGATAGATGATCTTTAAAACAAATGTTTGGAAAATTGTAAAAATTCGGTCAAATAATGAGAAAATTGCACTGTGCCATTTAGAAATAAATTAATATAATTAAATACATATATGGATGTATTATGCCTTCAGAAAGGCACAATGACGCTACAAGCCCAAGGTCGAGAAACTAAAATAAAGAGAATTTAATGCTGATATATTTAACAAAACAAATCGACTAAAAAGAAACTTGTCCTTGAAAAGTAAAAAAAAAAAGAAGGGGAAATCCAATAACCTGTGGATGCAACTTTAAGGCATTTTTAATAAAACACTCTCAACTACAATCTAAAAAGATATAGGGATTACAGACAAAATGCAATCTGTATATATATATATATATATATATATATATATATATATATATATATATATATATATATATATATATATATATATATATATATATATATATATATATCAAAGGACAAAATGAATACACAGAGAAGGGGACAGCCCCAAAACATCTCCCATTTAATGAAGAATGGACACAAATATTTAGCCTATATTTTGCACCTGTAAATGAGGGACAATGGCTCTTGTCGTGTAGAATGGCTTCATGTGCATGCATGTGTGTGTAACAGTTTCACCAGCATGCAGTGAGTATGTAGGACACTGTTGCACAGCCGTTGACATTCCCAAGCGCGCATCAGCCCACGGCGACCTGACGCGTTTATGTGGGAGAAGGACGTTCCCGGGAAGTGCTGACATCAGCTGGAAAAACACAGGCGAAAATATTCAAGTGCGCCTCATTTGCATAATAATAGTCTACGGTGTGTTGAGACACACCGAACAAACGTCTCGTCGGAGTTGAAATCAAAAGAACTTCATTGACATTTAATTCTCACGTACGCAGTTTTCAATGAGACCGATTCGAATCAGTTCACAAGCCACTTCTGGAGCAGGCTGTGAAGGACATGTGGAAGGTCAAAGGAGGATAAACGCACTGTATACTTCTGTACTTTAACCTTAAAATGTACACTTTTTTGTCATATTCAGCTTCTTTTCATTTGATGTTCCTTACGGTGTCTTTGAACTATCTAAATAGGTTTAGTTTAGCTATTTTTATATTTAAAGGGAGCTTAGTTTTTAACATTTTAACATCTTTATTTTCCTGTACATACAGGCAATGTTATGAACATATGTTCAGATACAGATTTAGTGAGAAAGTTGCAAGCTGTCAAACCTGACCCTATAAAAGAAAACTTTTGAAATTATTAAAAATAAATCGTTTTAATGCATTAATTATTTTTTCTAGATAAGGATATTCAGGATGTCAGGAAATGTAGGTTTTGTTAGATTTAGCTATATAGCAATCTTACGTGTGCACAAGAATCTGAATTAGCATTAAAATGAATTTTCATTGGCAAAACACTGGTGTTATAAAGAATACGCATCTGATTGCACTTTGGTATGTGTTCTAGGGTTAAAACATCTGGTTTGCACTCTTAAAGGGATAGATCACCCCCAAAAACATCATTTACTCACCGTCACGTCATCCCAAACCTGTATGACTTTTAAACATGAGCATGAATGACATGAGGGTGAAGTAAATGAAGAGAGACGCTACATCTCTTTAAGAAGCTCTCGACTGTAAAAATAGTCAAGTATCCTAAATGATTTTAACTTAAGCTTTTATTCAAGTCAACTCATGATTTAATTAAATAGCTCTTTAAAGGTCCCATAATGTCAAAAATGAAATTTCCTTGCTTTTTTCATGATAACAGAGGTCTAAGGGCGATGTAACTACCAAAACAGTCAATCCACAGACACATGCACGCAGCCTGCATAAAGTAGCTGTGCATTTTCACGAGCCGTTGTGACTTCCGTATAAATGTGATGTCAGAACAACTCTACATCAGTCTCACCCCGAGCACTGCCCACCGTCGCTCACTCCTTTCGCCCACCTCCAGACAACATCTGCTGATCGAGCAACAACAACACGGAAACATGTCGAGAAAATGCTGTTCAGTCGATGGATGTAGAGACCTGCACGAGTGTGCGGCGCTGGCAGTAAGGTAACGTTACTCGTGTGTGTGAGCGGGTTGCGGGAGAATAAACCGATTCAAAAATAGAAATATCTAAAAATAAAACATCTAAAAACAAATAAATTGTTACTCATATGTTGCACAAAAGCAACGAGAAGAAATAAAACTAAATAAAAAACGAGTTTCTATTTATATAACATGTTTGCAGTGTTGAGCAATGTAGCCAATCACAGACATGTATGTTGATTTCTTGAACGCAATGGCCAATGAGATGCATTTAAGATCGAATCCACTCACACCTGTTCAGTGCTGAATTCTGCATGCTGGCAAATCCTCTGATTATAACAGACGAAGTGTTGACATTATGAAAGATTATATGTGCAGTCAGCTTCATTGATGATAATAGAGCTTTGTGAGATCATGATGAACTGAGATATCAGCTTTGCGCTATTTCTGTCATGCCAAACCATGCATGCAGTAGCCTATGCTTGCTTTATGTTAAACTAACAGTGGTTTTTGAATGTTTATGCTTTATTAACAAATAATGTATCACTATCATTACAGGTGTTTTATTTCCCTTACTTGTGAGCATCACCAAGCCACCGCAGACTACAGCATACATGACCCTAGTCACCTGTGATTGGCCTGGCCATGCGTCACTTACAAAACAACAGGCCAATCAGAAGAGAGACTCATGACTATTAATTAGACAGGCCAAAATCGACCTGTTCTTGGCAGAGCTCCTGAGAAAGGAGCTGTAAAAATACATTGAGATGGTTTTTGGTAGTTATACCGCAAATATATATTCTTAAGGGCATCAAAACCTAGAATAAAACTTCAGAAAGGTGTACAATATGGGACCTTTAAGGTCAAGTCACACCAGCACTTTTTACAGAGACAGAGTAAAAGAACATCAGATGGATGGATGAAGCCATCATATACCGCTGAAAAGCTGACAAAAGAAAAAAATAAGGTTAAACTCACAGATTCAGACAATACAGGAAAGTGTCAAAGTCTATTTCCACAGTCATGCGTTCATACAATCACAAGTTATTGCACCATCTATCTCTCTTACCGAAGGAAATGTGGTCGCGCGCACACACACACACACACACTTCTGCAGAGCGGTGCTCTTGTTCTCGTGAGGGTGTGTGTCGACGAAGACCTGATGCCCCTTTGCATCTGCCACGGCCGGCCGGTGACATTGATGGACAGATTCAGGTTTAGCAGCTGCACACTTTCTCTCTCGCTCCAATTACAGGATCATATAGAAAATCTGCAA
>NC_138230.1:7069898-7082398 GCF_964197995.2 Scardinius erythrophthalmus | reverse complement strand
TTTAGCTTTATTTTAGGATAATTCAAGCCAAATTCAGACATAGTGCTGCTATTACGGAGCAAACATCTTATCAATAAAGCACAATTGTTTCATAAAAGTTTGTTTATGGCTTTAGCGCTGTGGAGAAAAGCAGTCTCTACAACAGCTCCCGGTACATCCGGAAGAATATTCCGTCTGGGAAGTTGCTTTGTCAGCGAGCTGACACACTGAAGTGATCGCGCGGATCATCAAAAGTTATAAAGACCTCAGAACAGCCTTTGTCTTTCAGAAGATGCGACTCCAGACTTCTGATTCATTCTGCTGAATGCAGCGTTTCTCTGATGAATCAATGCAGGCGAAACTAATCAAGTCAAGTTTATTGTCACTCCTCTATCAAAGACCATTTCCACCACATCAGAAACAAATATTAAAATAGTCAATTATGACAAAAAGTCTTTTTATATTATATTTTTGACTTTTCATCTCAATTGACTAACTGATAATTATGACTATCTCATAATTGAGTAACTTATAATTATGACTTTTTGTCTCATAATTTTGACTTTTTAGCTCATACTTGACTAACTCATAATTATGACTTTTTGTCTCATAATAATGACTTTATATTAAAATGATGTGATAAATAGTAAAAAACGTGGACAAGTCGAAATGAGGTAAGGAATTATAAAAAATTGTCATAATTATGACTCGGTATGTCATAATTTGGACTTTGTCTCATAATTGACTATCATAATTTAGACTTTTATCTCATAATTATTTGCATAAATTTGACTTTTTA
The DNA here is from genome assembly GCF_964197995.2 of Scardinius erythrophthalmus. Lineage (NCBI taxonomy): Eukaryota > Metazoa > Chordata > Actinopteri > Cypriniformes > Leuciscidae > Scardinius > Scardinius erythrophthalmus. The sequence goes on along the minus strand of NC_138230.1, from coordinate 7,081,620 downwards.
TCTAATAATTGACTAACTCATAATTATGACTTGCGTGATGACTTTTTATCTCATCATTATGATTTGTATCTCAATTGACTAACTGATAATTATGACTTTACCTCATAATTGACTAACTCATAATTATGACTTGCGTGATGACTATTTGTCATTATGATATCATCATTATGACTTTTTATCTCATCATTTTGACTTTTTATCTCAAATGACTAACTGATAATTATGACTTTTTATCTCAATTGACTAACTGATAATTATGACTATCTCATAATCGACTAACTGGTAATTATGACTTTATCTCATAATTGACTATCTCATTTTTGACCTTTTATCTCAATTGACTAACTCATAATTATGACTTTTTATCTCATAATTGACTAACTCATAATTATGACTTACCTCATAATTTGACTTTTAAATCTCATAATTGACTAACTCATAATTATGACTTTTTATCTCATAATTTTTACTTTTTATCTCGTAATTGACTAACTCATAATTATGACTTACCTCATAATTTGACTTTTAACTCTCATAATTGACTAACTCATAATTATGACTTTTTATCTCATAATTTTTACTTTTTATCTCGTAATTGACTAACTCATAATTATGACCTACCTCATAATTTGACTTTTAAATCTCATAATTGACTAACTCATAATTATGACTTTTGATCTAATAATGATGTTATTTAATGTCACAATTATTTTTTACTAATGTGGCAGAAATAGGCTTCCATACTCCTCTCATTAGAGTGAGAAAAAAAGAAAGAACCTGGTTTGTTTTGACTGATTTGACTTTTAACTCTCATAATTGACTAACTCATAATTATGACTTTTTATCTCATAATTTTTACTTTTTATCTCGTAATTGACTAACTCATAATTATGACCTACCTCATAATTTGACTTTTAAATCTCATAATTGACTAACTCATAATTATGACTTTTGATCTAATAATGATGTTATTTAATGTCACAATTATTTTTTACTAATGTGGCAGAAATAGGCTTCCATACTCCTCTCATTAGAGTGAGAAAAAAAGAAAGAACCTGGTTTGTTCAAAACTAAAGGTCCAAAACTGCTTTTGATCCCTTCATTATTTGTGTGTGGAGGTAGCGATGAGAACAAACCCCGAACACTAAGTATTAAGCTTCAGTGTGTAACTCGTCCTGCAGTGTTTGTGCTACAGACTTAAACGCTACTTTACAAAATCATCAGATTTAAGGATTTGCGCCTGACAATGGACCAAATCAAATGAAGCTTTTGCAGGATAATGTAAGGCAAATGAAAACAGGTGCTGAATGTGTAGAAGCAGGTTCAAACCTTTTATTTCCACTGTTCCTCCTAATGGAGAGTTTAAACCTTAATCTCAGAGGAGCGTCACCCTTCATCCGACGCTTCAGTGCTCATGAAGATAGGGAATCCTCCGCGGAGGACCTTTTGACCCGTACCCTCGTGACCCTCTCCGCTCCAGTGGTCATTAGAGGGGACGGGACGGGGCTCTGACAAGCTCTCACACATGGGGTTTCTCTTGAGAAAATCAGCTATCAGTCTAATCTGTGTGGCTCAGGAGGCTTGAGAGACATTAATCTTATTTGTCATAACCGGTCTCCAGGGAACAGACCCCACCGGCCCGACCCACGGCCCAACTGGAGGGGAAAGGGGGGTGCGCCCCGGGAAACCCCATATCGCACTCCTGCAGTCCCTGAAGCTAATTAGATGTGAGAGTTAAAGAAACTACGAGGGGGACAAAGGCCACATTATGTAGATTACCGTTTCATTTTGGGCCTTTCGAGAGCGAACGGAGAAGATTAAGAAAACAGGGGCATGCGGACAGACTGATAACCCTGCTTCGGCTCAGACAGCCGGGGATATATTCCTCGACCGGATGCTTATTTCGGTCAGTCCCAAACATGCTGATTCGACAAAGAGTTCCTAAAATCTTAAAAGGTTAAAGCTATCTAATCCAGTGGTTCTCAACGGGTGGATCACGACCCAGAAATGTGTCTGTTCTGATGGGTTGCGGACGGCGGGAAAAACAGCGTAATAAAATGCAACTAACCTAATAATTATAATTAGAGATATGAAAGGCTGGCCTTCCAGTCATACAGTATTTAGGTGCAAAATCATGTTACTTGTAGAAATTAGTTAAATAGACGTGCAACATGAAGACAACATACACATGCTCACATCTCCATAAGACAGGCATAAACTACATAAGGTAAATGAAAACAGACTATGTTAAATTCCCATTAAATGCAAACTGATATGCATAGACCTTAAATTCAATATAAGTCACTTTGGATAAAAGTATCTGCCAAATGCTTGACACTTTTAGGTTTTGTGCTCTGAAATACAGTGGTGGCAACTGTGTCATAAAACCAGAATAATTGAACCTTTAAAACCTGATAGTAAAAATGATTTGATTTTAAGTACATTTTTGTTTACTTTCCTATGATGAGAAATTGGGTTCCCACAAAAAAAAAAAAAAAAAAAAACCTGGTTCCTGAAGCAAAACCAGCTGAAAAACAAAAGCACTGATCTAATAAATGATGCATTTTTATGGTTAAAAATGGTTTTGTGCTGGCTGAGAGTATGAAACCATAAAAACTGAAGAAACCTTTCAACTCAACATTTCAATGTTTAATTTTAAGGACATTTTTGTTTACTTTTCTATGATGAACAATTGGGTTCCTACTAAAAAGAGATCTGGTTCCTGAAGCCAAACCAGTTGAAAAACAAAAGCACTGAACTAATAAACGGCGCAGAGGTAAGAAGCACAAACTAAACCCTGTATGAAATCGTCCGAAATTCACATTAATCAGCGTGGCGCACACAACAGTTGACGACGACCGACAGTGGCAGCCGACAATTTGAGCCGAACGTGGCCGGAGGCTGAGGACAGTTAAGACCTCTTCTGTTCTGTGACCTTTAATTGGGACAATGCCGCATCTAAGACTCTCTTTGTCTTTGGGCCGGTGGAGGCATCATTAAGGCGGTGTGTGGGCGCAGAACTGAAGCCAGCACTGTCATTGTCATTAGCAGAGTCCGGCCAAAGATGTGTGAAGACATCCAGGCCACTGCGTTCAATGAAGAACAAATAAAGAGAGCAGGACAAAGGAAGGCCAACTGGTAAATTGAGGGTACACATGTGGAGCGGAGAACTCTAACCTGTTTTACATAGAGCCGATCAACAGGGGAATAGGGCGGATTAGCATTTTTATTGCGCAGCGGAAAGTCCCAGCATTCTCCGTCGTGTCACCTGTCCCGTGCCTTCGAGGCTCGGCTGGAAACCTCAACACGTGTGGTACGCCTGCAGATTATGCATGTGTGTATGAGACATGGATGATTGGTGAATAACATCAATAAAATGTTTCTTCCCGGAGGAAATTTATTTTTGTAGCTTTGTGTTCTCAATTATGTTTCACTGAAATAAATGAATGAAATGTTTCTCTTCCTGAGGAATAAAAAATGAGTCAAGTGTTGAGTACAGACAGAGCTATACAATTAATGTGAAAGGTTTATATAATGAGATTATATTCTTGAACTGAGTTCCATGTTAATGTTTAGGGAAGCTCATACAGAAAGAAAGAAAAATCATAATTGAGATATCAGATAATATCTCAGGTTTTTTCTCCAAGAAATCAATGAGATTAAATGGCGAGGAAATGGAGGCTTTTACTTTTTTTTTCTCCTGAGAAAAAAACTCTCTGTAATCTTGCATCTAGTTTCAGAAAGTCTCAAACTGTGCCAAAATATCAAAGTCTGCAATTACTCTGAATATAAACTCAAACATTTCTCATCAAATGGTCAGGACGGCTCTCTAAATTATTTTTTATAGCTCTCTACATGTGTTACTGTATACTCATTTGTGTTTCTTTTTATTTCCTTAAGGAACATCTGAGACAAAGTTGATAGTTCAATGAATCATAACTGAGGATTTAATTTAATCTCATGAACCATTAATGAGCAACTTCTGAATTCTGTCTGTGAACATGCATATATATACTGCTCAGGTACAATTTGCATTTGGGAGATACTTTATCCAAAGCAACTTTACATTATCAGTCCTTGCTTTCCTTGGAAATCGAACCCATGACCCTGGCGTTGCTAGCGCCATTCTCTACTGTTTGAACCACAGACATCTTATGATATAATAAGAGAATTGTGATATTTTATCTATATTAGCACTCTACATACAATGGCATTTCCCTAACACCAATAAATGTTGATCATGGTTCTGTAACACATGCTGTGACCAATGGTTTTTTTAAACTCATGCTTCTCTGCAGTTTGTCCCATATCAGCTTCTGAACCAAAAATCCCTGAATCACCATCGTCTCTTTTGGGTCTGTTTCTGTAAGTCCTTTCCAAAAACACTCTCAAAGGAATATTTTATTTCTCACATGTTGCTCTTTCATATATTAGGGGTTCTCAGATACATTTAAGCATCAACTTTGTCTCAGATGTTTGACGTGTAGGCTACTATATTGCACTTAAAACTCTGTAGGAGATTTCAACCAACCGATCTCTTGGAGTATTTATTGAGCATGTACCACAACAAAGCTGGCATGAAGTTGGTTTGACGTTGGACGTTCGATATTCGCATATTTAGGGACCGTCTCAAAATTACATGCGACATTGGTATAAACGTTTCTAACTTCAATAGCATTTGAAGACAATGACTTACAGTCATAAAACCAACTGTACATTGTTCATCTAGGTGTCAGGTATGATGCACACCTTTTAGATTTTTGATATTTATGACAATAAACTGTTAAATCATATGCAAATATTGTTATGTATTTCACTACTGTATGGGGTCATACACAAAATATGACAATATTTAAAGCTCAATAGCATTTGAAGACAATGACTTACAGTCATAAAACCAACTGTACATTGTTCACCCAGGTCTCATGTATGATGCACACCTTTTAGATTTTTGATATTTATGACAATAAACTGTTAAATCATATGCAAATATTGTTATGTATTTCACTGCTGTATGGGATCATACACAAAATATGACAATATTTAAAGCTCAATAGCATTTGAAGACAATGACTTACAGTCATAAAACAAACTGTACATTGTTCACCCAGGTCTCATGTATGATGCACACCTTTTAGATTTTTGATATTTATGACAATAAACTGTTAAATCATATGCAAATATTATTATGTATTTCACTACTGTATGGGGTCATACACAAAATATGACAATATTTAAAGCTCAATAGCATTTGAAGACAATGACTTACAGTCATAAAACCAACTGTACATTGTTCACCCAGGTCTCATGTATGATGCACACCTTTTAGATTTTTGATATTTATGACAATAAACTGTTAAATCATATGCAAATATTGTTATGTATTTCACTACTGTATGGGGTCATACACAAAATATGACAATATTTAAAGCTCAATAGCATTTGAAGACAATGACTTACAGTCATAAAACCAACTGTACATTGTTCATCTAGGTGTCAGGTATGATGCACACCTTTTAGATTTTTGATATTTATGACAATAAACTGTTAAATCATATGCAAATATTATTATGTATTTCACTACTGTATGGGGTCATACACAAAATATGACAATATTTAAAGCTCAATAGCATTTGAAGACAACGACTTACAGTCATAAAACAAACTGTACATTGTTCACCCAGGTCTTATGTATGATGCACACCTTTTAGATTTTTGATATTTATGATAATAAACTGTTCAATCATATGCAAATATTGTTATGTATTTCACTACTGTATGGGGTCATACACAAAATATGACAATATTTAAAGCTCAATAGCATTTGAAGACAACGACTTACAGTCATCAAACCAACTGTACATTGTTAATCTAGGTGTCAGGTATGATGCACACCTTTTAGATTTTTGATATTTATGACAATAAACTGCTAAATCATATGCAAATATTGTTATGTATTTCACTACTGTATGGGGTCATACACAAAATATGACAATATTTAAAGCTCAATAGCATTTGAAGACAATGACTTACAGTCATAAAACCAACTGTACATTGTTCACCCAGGTCTCATGTATGATGCACACCTTTTAGATTTTTGATATTTATGACAATAAACTGTTAAATCATATGCAAATATTGTTATGTATTTCACTACTGTATGGGATCATACACAAAATATGACAATATTTAAAGCTCAATAGCATTTGAAGACAATGACTTACAGTCATAAAACCAACTGTACATTGTTCATCTAGGTGTCAGGTATGATGCACACCTTTTAGATTTTTGATATTTATGACAATAAACTGCTAAATCATATGCAAATATTGTTATGTATTTCACTACTGTATGGGATCATACACAAAATATGACAATATTTAAAGCTCAATAGTCGTTGTCTTCAAATGCTATTGAGCTTTAAATATTGTCATATTTATCAAAAATCTAAAAGGTGTGCATCATACATAAGACCTGGGTGAACAATATACAGTTGGTTTGATGACTGTAAGTTGTTGTCTTCAAATGCTATTGAGCTTTAAATATTGTCATATTTTATGTATGACCCCATACAGTAGTGAAATACATAATAATATTTGCATATGATTTAACAGTTTATTATCATAAATATCAAAAATCTAAAAGGTGTGCATCATACATAAGACCTGGGTGAACAATGTACAGTTGGTTTTATGACTGTAAGTCGTTGTCTTCAAATGCTATTGAGCTTTAAATATTGTCATATTTTGTGTATGATCCCATACAGTAGTGAAATACATAACAATATTTGCATATGATTTAACAGTTTATTGTCATAAATATCAAAAATCTAAAAGGTGTGCATCATACATAAGACCTGGGTGAACAATGTACAGTTGGTTTTATGACTGTAAGTCGTTGTCTTCAAATGCTATTGAGCTTTAAATATTGTCATATTTTGTGTATGATCCCATACAGTAGTGAAATACATAACAATATTTGCATATGATTTAACAGTTTATTGTCATAAATATCAAAAATCTAAAAGGTGTGCATCATACATGAGACCTGGGTGAACAATGTACAGTTGGTTTTATGACTGTAAGTCGTTGTCTTCAAATGCTATTGAGCTTTAAATATTGTCATATTTTGTGTATGACCCCATACAGTAGTGAAATACATAATAATATTTGCATATGATTTAACAGTTTATTGTCATAAATATCAAAAATTTAAAAGGTGTGCATCATACCTGACACCTAGATTAACAATGTACAGTTGGTTTGATGACTGTAAGTCGTTGTCTTCAAATGCTATTGAGCTTTAAATATTGTCATATTTTGTGTATGACCCCATACAGTAGTGAAATACATAACAATATTTGCATATGATTGAACAGTTTATTATCATAAATATCAAAAATCTAAAAGGTGTGCATCCTACATGAGACCTGGGTGAACAATGTACAGTTGGTTTTATGACTGTAAGTCGTTGTCTTCAAATGCTATTGAGCTTTAAATATTGTCATATTTTGTGTATGACCCCATACAGTAGTGAAATACATAATAATATTTGCATATGATTTAACAGTTTATTGTCATAAATATCAAAAATCTAAAAGGTGTGCATCATACATGAGACCTGGGTGAACAATGTACAGTTGGTTTTATGACTGTAAGTCATTGTCTTCAAATGCTATTGAGCTTTAAATATTGTCATATTTTGTGTATGACCCCATACAGTAGTGAAATACATAATAATATTTGCATATGATTTAACAGTTTATTGTCATAAATATCAAAAATCTAAAAGGTGTGCATCATACCTGACACCTAGATGAACAATGTACAGTTGGTTTTATGACTGTAAGTCATTGTCTTCAAATGCTATTGAGCTTTAAATATTGTCATATTTTGTGTATGATCCCATACACAGTAGTGAAATACATAACAATATTTGCATATGATTTAACAGTTTATTGTCATAAATATCAAAAATCTAAAAGGTGTGCATCATACCTGACACCTAGATGAACAATGTACAGTTGGTTTTATGACTGTAAGTCATTGTCTTCAAATGCTATTGAAGTTAGAAACGTTTATACCAATGTCGCATGTAATTTTGAGACGGTCCCTTAATATGCGAATATCGAACGTCCAACGTCAAACCAACTTCATGCCAGTCACAAGCTACATTTCCTCGTGTTGTCTTGCCACAAGTCCATCCAAGTAAATATTTTAATGTTAGATTATTGTCTGATGAGGGAGATTACAGTATACAAACCTGAGAAATATGTTCCTTGACAGTATTTCAGCAATCAGTGTGTCGTCTGTTTGTTTGGAATCTGAACTAGCGAATCGAAGCCGACTCTCGAATGAATCAGTGTTTGTAGTCGGTTCTTTCAAACGAATCAACCGGGTCACAGAATGATTCGCGATAAATTCTGAATCATTCGAACAGTTCCAAGACACTTCTCTGATTGCGTTCACATAAAATATTTGTTCAAAAATTCCGATTCAGTCACGAACAAAACACCACAGCTCATTTACTGACGCGCTGATTCGTTTTTTGGAAACAAAACTTTACAAACGCAACCTGTCGTTTGTCAGGGACGAAGACGTGTTTAATCAGTTCAACACCTGCACGTGCTACAGGTAAAGACATTTCACACCTGAATAATATCAAAACACATAACAACAGCCTTCATGTGAAGACTTAAAAAACAAACAAGAATGTGGCATTACCTTGTTGTGATGTATCATGTCAATTCCATGATACAAATAGTAATTATTTAATACCGTATACATTTCTACATTAATATTACCATCCCTGTAATGTACCACGGTATTTCCACAGTATGCTACTTTTATGAAATATTGAGAACCATCATTGAGTGTCATGTGATGTGAATCAGTCTTTTAGAGATGTTTTGTGGAGCAGTTAAGTTAATTCTATATTTCGTTGTAACTCTATGTTTATTGCTGCTTGTGATTTAGGATTATTTATGAATGGTTTTGGAAATCTTTTTATGCACATTAGATTTGTTAGTAATAAAAAGACACTTTCTGTGTTCATCCCTGTTTTACCTAGATTATGACTGGCAGTGGTTGGCTTACATAATGTGGTATATAGCTGTAAAATTATTCTAGCATATATAGCATATTAGACCAGATATGGTCTTGGGTGAATGTGACGTTTTGAAATATGAAATTTGATACTTCTGATTTCACTCTTTGCTATCTCATATCTGATCCAAGTGTTGAAGCCCCTTCTCAAACTTTAGAGGAGTCGCATTGCTATCTGTGAGAAACAATTGAGATATTAAACAGATCTCATTTGTGTATTTCTTTCCCACGGGTTCACACATCTTCTACCACCTGAGGAAGACGCTGTGATGGAAATGGGCCCTGTTTTCAGCCAATCAGGTGTTCTCCTGCCCCACGTCCTCGTCTTCACCCACTTCTCTCCATTACATCGGTGCTCGGGCTCTTGATGAGTCGAGTGCGTTCGCATCGAGGAAGATGGAGGCAGGCGGAGTTGTTTAGTCTCTGAGAGATGAAGTGACTAGCGTAGCGTCGGCGCAGTGCAGTCAGTGGAGGTTTGTGTGGCTCGAGCAATCTCATTATCCCTTAAACTGGAGACGCAGAGTCTATCAGTGTCGAGAGACTGACATCAGATACGGGGAACAGGGGCGTCCGTGGGTCTCCATGCAAATGACCTTGCTTCCCTCTGTCTCTCTTTCTTCAAGAATCTTGTAAAAAGCATTAAGCTGCCTTTGGCACATTGGTGTTGTGTTGAAAATGTATACTGAAAAGCATGATATATCTGGAAAATATTGGATAATATACAAGAATCATTAAAGATATCTTAAAATCCTTTTTGATTCTTCACAAACTTTTGGTAGTTTTATTTTTAAGGCCCTATATTGTTCAATTCTAGACATACAGGGATGTCAATGTGGCTCAATGAGCAAACTGTTCAATTGTCCACATTTCCTCACATCTCCTCTATCAAAGCAATTGTCTGAGTGCCAAAAATATTATTTTTCCAAAGTTTGCATGCGTGTATCATAAGAAGCATTTAAGATACCTCAATATTCTTTTAGAGGATATAGTTCTTGCCAAACTTTTCTTTTGGAATCTTCCTTTTTTTAATCCGTGTATTATTAAATTTCAGAGAGATTGGGATCTCAATGCAGCTCCATGTGCAAATAGTTGAATTTTACTAATTTTTAATGGTCGAAAACCAAATGTGGTTAAAGACAGTTAAAACATGCGCTCTGTTCCTCTCTGTCGTACTCTTACGCATACGTTTTAATGCATTACTTTTTCTCTCTTTATAATTAATGAAACGGACACATTAATTTGACGGCCCTACTAAAACGTGCGCTCATCCTGTGGTGTTTGTGTGTGAGATCAGGAGTGTTTTTCATTGCCTGCCTCTGTATCGTGTGCTGGTCTCTGCATGGCCAGATGATCAGTGGTTTGGATGCAGAATGCAGGGCTGTACTGCGACTGCATGCTGTGCTGTGCAGGGTTTTTGGCAGCGTGCATCACTGTAAAGCAGATGCACTTCACCCTGTGCCACGCCGGCACAAGCCACAACTGTCAGGCCTCGACGTCAGGGTTTTCTGCCATCTGGAGCCGAGATCTAGACGAGATGGAGACCGGTGCGTCACAGCTGATTCTCAATGGCAGGTCACCACACCAGATCAGATAAACATGATGTGTCACTATCCTCTGCGCCTTATCGCTCAGAAGTTAATCGGGAGACTTTTTGTTTTGGGGTCTGCTTTGTCTTTGATGTTTCTCATAAAACACTTTGAGAAACAAAACTTGAATCAAATGAGTCAATACTCATCATTTGATGAGAAATGTTTGAGTTCATATTGAGTGCCGACTCTGGCGTCTTTGGCAAACCGGAGCATGGTTTGAGAACTTATTGAGATCTCCTCTGAAACTCTAGATTACTGGGGTCTTTTTCTTTTTAAGAGAAAATGCACTACTCCATTTAATCTCATTGCTATCTAGGAGAAACAACTGAGACATTAAAGAGGTCTGGGATTTATTTTTTGTAAGGGATTTTTTAATGATCAATTACTGTCAGCTATTTTTCCTGATTTGACAGCTTGACAAATCCGAGCACAGTTTGAGACATTGTTGAGATCTTTTACTGGGGTCATTTAAAAAAAAAAAAACTATATAACACTGATCCCTATTGTTTTTTTTACTGGTACTCTTCAGTATTGAATAAAATATAAAGGTTTTCAATCATCTTGTATTTCTCTCGGCTTGTCAACCATCTTGGCCTTTTTTTTTTTCTGTGGTTTTTGCGGTGTATTTAAGCCTTTGCTTCAAAGGGTGCATGTGATGCAAAACTTTAAATATTAGAAGGGTGTGTAATGTTGTGTTACCTTTTGTAACAGCTTTCATGTCGGCAACACACATATGATGCCAAAAAAAATCCAAAAAAATGATTTTTCGCATATCCAGATGGGTTTTTGAATGTCTGGACAGCAAAACAAAATTTGGAGGTGGTTTGAAATGCAATTCCAATGAGATTTTTCCAGATGCGTCTCAGTCTAGAGGCTCTGGTTGCTCAAATCAGATTTCACATTGTCTTTTTGAAATTCAGCATGACACACAATTATAACACCTCAATTTTTCCTACATCTGTGTTGAAAGCCCCGTCAAATACATGGGTCGGATACACACCAACGGATGCGTTTCCCAAAATCAGCGTT
>NC_138230.1:7064389-7069698 GCF_964197995.2 Scardinius erythrophthalmus | reverse complement strand
CATGATCCTTCACAAATCCTTCTAATATGATGATTTAATGCTCAAGAAACATTTCTGATTATCAATGCTGAAAACAGTTGTGCTGCTTCATATTTCTGTGGAAACTGTGATGCATTTGATTTGATTTTCCAGCATTCTTGGATGAATAGAAAATAGCTTTACTGTAGTTTTTGAGGAATTTTATGTGTCCTAGCTGAATAAAAGCATGCATTTCTTACTTGATGTTACTGATCCCAAACTGTTACACAGTAGTGAATATATTTCTTTTGTTTTGCAGAAGCCCACGGCTCAGACGGCATCACTGGACAGTAAGTGAATGGTGAGTTTTATCATTTGCATTTTATTTACTTTATGATTTCCATCCCCATTGCAGAAGAAGCCAAACTATCACTCCAAATGACTGCAAACTTCCATTTGCATTTCATTTGTTCTTGAATGCGCCCTGGAGATTCCCATATTCATAATGGAACTGCAATGTCATTAAAACACGTTTATTGTGTTTCAACTGCCTTTCTCGGGGAGCACAGAGAGGGCCCGTCACCTCGTGAGCGAGGTTAAAGATGGCACGCGGCAACACGGCAGATTAATACCCGCGCCTGCGACCGTCAGCGAGAGATTTACACGCTCTCTGCAGTAAGAAAGAGGCAGGTGAGCGGAGCACCAGGCAATTGGGTTTGCGATGATGTGTTAATTAGTCCCTGACTGATTCACACACTGGGTCTACGTGTGTGTTTGCGCTGTTTATGGGCTTCCCTTGCTGCCTCAGACTGACTGAAGCGCTTGCTTTGTCCTCCTGGACCCAGGTTACTTTACTGGTTTTTGTTGTTGTTGTTGTTGTTGTTGTTGTTGTTATCTTTAAAAATGGCAGGTAGGATTGCATCAGCACCCAGGAGGCACCTGGACTCTCAGCTGAGCGCATGAGTTTAGCCCGAGGCACGACAGCGAAGGGAATGCTTTGCTTTTGCGTGTACGAACCATCACATCGCCATCACAGCTGCGAAAGCAGAGCTGAAACTTCTTTTGCCCTCCATCAAAAGCTCAAATACATGCATGGACCCTGGCGTAGAGAGATCAAACTGCTCATCGCAATAAAAGTAGGGTCGAACCAGTTCTACTGTCCGGGACAGTGAGACACCCAACTTTCCCAAAGTTTGGGGTCGGTAAGACTTCTAAATATTTTTTTAGTCTCTAATGCTCACCAAGGCTGGATTTATTTGAACAAAAATAGTGACATTGTGAAAAATGATTATATTTTAAAACAGCTGTTTTCTATATGATTATATGGTAAAGTGTAATTTATTCCTGTGATCAAAGCTGACTTTGCAGCATCATTACTCCAGTCTTCAGTGTCACATGATCCTTCAGAAATCATTCTGATATGGTGATTTGCTGCTCAAGACACATTTCTGATTATTATCAATGTTGAAAACAGTTGCTTAATATTTTTGTGGTGCTGATCATTGTACATTGATACATTTTTCATGATTCTTTGATCAATAGAAAGTTCAGAATAGCGCTGCATTATTCACTGGAGCCGAAGCAGCTGGTGCCGAATGTGAAAGCTTTTGTTCGGACTCCTTGAGAATCTCAAAATACCTTCTCGAACGTGGCCGTCGTCCAGAACGTCTGCGTTTGGGACAGTTGAACAAAAACAGTTTGGAACATAAAAATAAAATAAAAATCAAGGCCCACAATGGAAACAAGTTAACGCAACTTTGTGTTATCCTTGAGAAAGAAGTTGTATTGCTACTTTTTTATATCAAATAAACTCAAACTAAAGTTGCAAGCCAGACATCGGCTATCGATTGCATAAAATGCATAAAAATCTGACGTTAGCAGAATATCACGACTTCAGCTTTCTATTGACAAACAGCTCCACAAAATCCACCACTAGTGCTTCAAACAATGATTTCATGAACCGTTTTAGGCCTGTCATCAAAAGCGCCACTGCATGCATGAAGTCTAGTATAGAGCGATCGAGCCGATTATGGCAACAGCTCTGCATTATCCACTGGAGCAGAAGCAGCTGGTGTCGAATGCGAACCTTTTCGTTGGGACTGCTTGAGAATCTCAAAATATCTTCTCGATCGTGGCCGACATCCAGAACGTCTGCGTTTGCCAGACATCTGTTTTGATGGCGTGATATGCGTAAAAATCTGATCTGACGTTAGCGGAATATCACAGCTACAGCTTTCTAATAACAAACAGGCCGATTACACGAAAATACGTCATTAGTGCTTTAAACTGTGATTTCATGCATTGTTGTGGTGGAGGACCAGCTGGATGGAGTAAACTCGCAAGCGAACCGCAAAGGCCAGATCACTACGGGCGCCCGAGCGTGTTTGCCTTCTCCAGAAGTCAGGGTTTTAGCTGTTTGGAAGTCAAACGCCGTTCGGTGTGTGTTTGTTTTCCCGGGTCTGTGTGTGTCTGTCAACACAGACGGCTCTCGAGGGGGGACGCCCGTCCTCCAGCAGACAGCCAAAGGGCTAATTACAGAATAATAAGGAGGGAGAGAGGACACATGTGCGGGGTTGCATCCGCCCCCACAACACACACACACACACACACACATATTACGGCGTGCTCGTGTTAAAGGGGGTTTGGTTCCAAAAAAAAGGGGGTCCCAGAGGTCCCTCTCGCCCGTTCGCACACCTATCGCAGGTGCTGAAGGGGCGGAGAGACCATTTCCAGCAGATGATCCTCGCTCACAAAGCCTGCGGCCCCGCAGTCCATCAATACCAGACGGGAGGTTGTTATTGAGCCACCGGTCGGCTCTATCTATCACAGGCCGGTGAGGAGCAGGTGTGGGACGGGCGGGCGCCATCAGACCCTGACGACGGGGAACGCGAACGCAGAGGGAGACCCCACATGCACCTCGCATGCACACTTTTCCAATTTGCCGTAATTAGCCCCCGCACGGCCCGGGCTCTGACCGGCCTCTGCTCTGGATCAGCTGCGTTAAACCTCCTGTGACATCTAAACTCTTAATTCATTGCTACATTAACAGAGGCGATTAACATACGCGCGTATCCCCCTGTGATCTCTTAACGGGCACCTTGATATCCGCCGACCGTCTGCCCCCCGTCGCAATCACTGAGACGCCGTTTAATTGGAGAGGTGTCACAGATGATACATCCAAAACAGACCAAATGTGACCCTCGTTTAGACGCCAGACGTCATTTAGAGGATAATTCTGGAGAGCTTTCACAGCATAGCGCGCCGTTTAACCAATCAACGAATTATCAAATCCACAATCGGAGGAATCAGCCGTATTAGCGGGCGGTTGAAACACAAATGCGCAGCCCTGAGGGTGCGGAGGATTTGATTTGGGAGACGATAACAGCTCGATGAACAAGCTCTCTGCAGAGGAGCAGAACGTGCTGCATATCTGCAGGGATTAGGGATTCAGGGCTGCGACTGGGACGGGAACTATTAGTTGTGGCAGATGTGTGATGTTTGGTTTCCAACCTTGTTTAATTCAAACTTTACTGCAGGTCTGTTCTGATTCTTACAGACAGCTGGGAAAAACAGCGCTCAATGTAGATCAAACTAACCATGTAATTGTGTATAAATAAAATAGGCTTTTATTGTTGACGTCAAAGGCAAACTCTACTGTAATCTGGTGCAAAATAAAACTACGCAAGGCCAGAAAACATTAAATACTTTCTACAAGGATAAAAAGTTCAATTATTCAACATTTTCTTAACCCTGCAATATATTACAAACTTTAAGTACTTTCTTCAAGGATGAATACGTTTAGCCCGCAGTGTCATGTAAAATGTATAGATTTTTTATAGTTTTAGTATATTTATAGTGATTATTAAATGTTATCTAAACTTTGCTATGCTTTTATATGTTGCCTTGGATAAAAGTGTCTGCTAAATGTAAATGTTTGGTCCACAGTGTCATGTAAATATTTTTGCTGCTCCTAGTAATATTAATACATTTTAATGTTTGATTTATTAACTGTGAAATGTATTAAAAACATGAAATACTTTTTTACAACGATAAATATGTTTAGACCACAGAAGCTGTGTTTCCATCCTCCTGTTTTTAATGCGCATTTTGGGATGTCACAAAAAAAACGTTGGATGCGTATAAATTCTATAAATGCGCATAAACTTATGCGCTCGATTGAGGTTGAGACATTTTTTATGCACATATGCACATAAACTACAATGGAAACACATTTACCGAATAAATCCCTTGATGAGCAACAAAAAAACAATGTGATTTTTGCCTCGTCAGAGGATGTGATTGGATAACTGGACTAACCATCGGACCAATCGCATCGCAGCATCTCAAATGTTGGTTTGGTGGTTCTGAAACGCCTGAGTCAAAGTCTGTCATCAGAATGATTTGGTTTAATTCCCTCCAGAAGCGTCGTACACGATTGCGTTCCCAAACACCAGCATACGAACGCAAGAACATGACGTGTATTCCGTCTGCCGCTCTGAGACGCAAGTCTGGAGGATAAAAGAGCCACAGTTTCTTCCCAGATTACAGCAACTTCCATTTTTATCAGAGATATTTTGCGCCAATTTCACAGGAAGTGACAATTTTGTTCTCTTGAACATGGGAAGCTTTATTCACAAATGTTTTATGTGATTTTCCAATTTTGCACATAACTTAAATTCGCAACTTTGGATGGAAACATAGCTAGTGTAATATAATTTTTTTTGCTGTTCATCATAGTAATATTAATGCATTTTAAAGTTTGATTGTTAAACGTTATCTAAACCATGCGACGAGCGTGCATGGAATAGCACGTGTTACGTGCAAATATAACCAATTACCCGTGCAATCACAATAAGGATGTGTAATCACAGGCTGCTTTGCCACATAATTGCATGAGAATTTATTAAAACCACTCGGTACGTATGTAATTCCTCCGTAACGCTGTAATGTCGGCTCGTTTGCTTTCCGCAGCTCACTGTAATACAATGCAGAGAGCGTTTAGCCCAACCTGAAGAGGCTAATTTGACTCACAAATGTCCCATGAATAAAGGCCGCCCAGATCCGAGGAATTTCATCAGTATCAAATGGAGCTTAAACAAGTTAGAGTTAGCGTAACAGGGGGTTACGCATCCAGCTCAATTTGCTCTCTAACAGCAGCACGTACAATTTGAGGGTGAAGTAAATGCATTTCAGAGGAATCTTTACTGCACATTACAGAAGTGCGTTTCAAACTGAGGCCAATTTTGCAAGCAACAGGACATTCGTCCTCACAAAGAGCCCGGGAGGCTCGACAATGCGCTCTGGAACATCTGTAAGGCCCCTGGCTTTGCAGTGTCTTGTGGGTAAGTGTG